>NC_048221.1:63870328-63909764 GCF_002007445.2 Ailuropoda melanoleuca | reverse complement strand
AGGAGGAGAGAGGTGGGGGGCTAGAGACACAGGGAGATGGAGAGAGAGAATCTTAAGCATGCCTCGTGCCCAGCGTGGAGCCCAACACAGGGCTGATCTCACAACCCTGAGATCATGACCTGAGCCAAAATCAAGAGTTGGACACTTAACCGACTGAGCCACCCAGGCGCCCCAATTTCCAACTGTCCTAAAGTAATATTACCGTAATCTTAAATATTTCTTAAGCACAATCTCACAGTTGCAGCTATATGAAGTTAGATAATTCATTCACAATGGGTGCCATGTGAGGAGGGGTCCCCTTTTCTAATGCCACTCAGGGGCTTTGAAAAGCATATTTCGTCGGGGCTCCTGTGAGCATCACATGTGTTAGCTATCTTCTGATTCTAGAAGGGAGAGGCCTCTGTGTAGAAGTCATCCTCCTCCGAATAGACCTAACATGTACCTTATGAGCAAAGCATCGCACTGGGGTGATGAGGGCGCAGGGCTGACCTTCATCTGGACCAAAGCTTCAGGAGTTCCAACTCCTCAGATGGGTCATGTTTTGAAAAAAGCCAACAGCAGTGCTGCATGGAAATGATCTGTGTGATAATTCTTCTTTCTTTGTCATGTAGAAAACCTCAGAAGTCACCAGAGTTTTTGGTAGAAACATAAAATCCTTTATGCAGGGGATAATAAAAAACTCACCTTTATTAATAAGATACAACTTTGGTAAAAACAGCTGATGTTTTTTAATGCTTAATGTGCTAGGTGTTTTTAAAGCACTTTCCATGGATAAACTGATTTAATCTTGCAAGATTCAGCACATTAGTGTTATTATTATCCACACTTTATGGAAGAGGACATGGAGTTACCCAGGGGTGTAGAAATCTGCCCAAGAAGGCAGCTAATGTGTCATGAAGCTGGGGTTCACATCCAGGTGAGCAGACAGAAACACCTACCCTCTCAGCCTCTTAACTATAACATATACATACATATTTGAATTCAATAACTTACAACTTTTTTTTAATAGAAAGAGTTTTCTTAGCTAATATGGACAGATGTGTGCTCCTAAAAAAATACCCTACCCAAGTGCCACTTTTCCCAGAAGAGATAAATTTATTTTTTCTCGATTCAAGTCCTCTTGATATGTGGTGCTTTTTTAAAGATTGAAAAATAACATTTTTACCATGTAAGTAGCTCTCCCAAAGTCATTGTAAGATACATATTGTAATTTTACTGTGGCACACGATGACCACAGAACGGTGGACTTCTGTGAGAGATGATATTGGGGAAAAGAATCGTTTTTAAAAATCAGTCTATATTCCTTCTTGGCATAAGTACAAAAGTATTAAAATAACAAAATACTTCTGGAATAAAACTGTTTCTGAGTGGACAGAACTGTTTTAAGCAATACCCATAAGACTGTTACACTCACGCACATTCAAAGCCATACAAGGGATTGCTCCTGAGTAAAATCATGCAGTCAACATAAACCCCCTCTGCTCAAAGGGGGACAGACATCATCTGAACCACGGACACGAGTACACACTGGTCTGGTTTGAACACAGACGTCAAGTTTTCGGTAGAATGAAACTTTGAAAAACTCGCATCCAGGAAAACACATCAGAACTTGCTGGGTTCCAAGAGGAGACTCAATTTCTCTCCATGCACACTCTTCTCAGGGAGACCCTGCCCCCCCTTCCACCCGACATTAGTCTAAATCCCTCCTCATCAGTGACAGATTGTGAGGAAGAAATGGAGTGCTGGCCTAATCAGCTTTCTCCTCAAATATTAAATATTAAGAAAGGTTTTGGGGAACTCAGGCCTTGATACGATAGTGTCCTGACGTGCGTGTGTTTGGTACGTGTACACAAACATGCCTTCTGAGAAGCCAGTCGGTATGAAAACTCAGAATCACAGGAAGAAGCCTCACATGCAAACAAAAAAGAATTGGGTTGGCGGAGGGGGTGGAGAGGAAACTTGGTTACACGCAAGCTTCCTGCTGACCAGTTATTGAGGCTTCTCCCATTATCAGGTAGAGCTCTCGTCGGCCCCCGAAGGGAAGGTTGGCAGAGAGGCAATCGCTCCAGAAGACGTGGAGTAACGTGGCCCAAAGAGGCAGGCCTTGCGTTTTGGCTTTCATGCTCCTTCGCCATGACGAAGCGGCGTCGAGGACGCCCACAGTCTGTCACATTGAGTTCTGACCAAGCCGCATAAAAATTGTCCGACTGGCGCACATGACGGCAGCTAACTTTGGAGGTGAAATGCATTTGCTGCGCAATTTCATTTTTAATTCCTCAGAGTCCCCGCCCAGAAGCGTGTTTCCACAAAACACGTGAATTTTGTGCACGCGTGTGGGTGTTGGGAATGTCGATCGAATCATATGGGAAAAGAAAAAAAAAAAACAACACAAGGGAAGGAAGATGCCCACCTTGAGGTCTTGTCCACTGACAGGACACATGTTTGATCAGAAGGCAATGTCATTCGTCTTTTGTGGCTCTTTGTCGATCATGTTTGCTGGAAGGATAAGTGAACTCCGTGAAAAGACATTTATCTAAATTATCCTCATAAAGTGCCGTCACTCTGCGTAAAAAGAAAAATGGGAGAAGGCCAGTCTGTACACAGCTGCCTTACACTTGAATTATTTGAGAAGGAATACAAAGATACATCATGGGTCACCTAAAGGGACATGTGTAAACTATATATGTATGCGTGTATGTAAGTATGGATATTTACGTACACGTATCTGTGTGTGTGTGTGTGTGTGTAAACTAGGATCTGATATGCTAGAAGTTACGGTTGTGGTTAACTGCTCAGCTCTTCCCCTTTAGAAATCCTTATAATGCACCAACCAAGCTATAAATGAAGAATCCTCACTGGCTCACTGATAGAAAGCCAGTAACCAAATTGTAAACAAACATGGGTAATGTCTGAGAGTCTGTGCCGACAAGTAGATAAGAAGATAAATGTAGAGTTTCTCTTAATTAGCCTTTCTTAATTAAAAACAGCAGCAGTATTGTGATCAAAATGAACTCTGGTGGGAGCGTGGTCACTTGGTCTTCTGGGTATCACTCAAGGAAAATTAGATTTTTTCCCCCTTCTAGGATAAATTGTGCACTAAAGAAGGAATAAACGGTGTCTGTGAGCAGTGTCCCTTTGGTTTTTATCTGTGTGAGATGGATGTGCCTCTTGCCGTTTCCAGAATGGCGTGGGGGCAGACTTAGCCATCATTAGCACCCCAGGATGGATCCAATTCACTAATTACTTATGCTGTCCTGGTTCACTGAGATTTAACTACCAAGTCAATCCCATTATCTGCAGTCTCCCAAGCTTGCCGGAGCCATCCGTCTTTCATGGAAAAGCAGCACAAGGGTTATCAATTGGGCCCTGCAAGACTTGGGATTTTCTGACTTTGGGAGAAGGCAAGATTAGTCCCAACTCAAGCCAGGCCCCTCTAATCCGCCACTTTGGATGTGATAAAAGTAAACGGTGACAATTATCCAGAACTACCTTGGAGAAGCGGGAGGGGCTGAGCAGAGAGCAAGGGGAAGGGAGGGGTGGGGACGAAAAGGGAGGAGAGATAAAAACGCCCCAGAAAAGAACGCAGGCCCCGCTGTGACATGCGGCCTGTGGTTTCAGGCAGCTCGGCGCGTCACCTCCGAGCTACAGGCGACAATTCATCTCATACAAGCACATGATAATATAGTCAGAAAGCAGGAATTAAAATATTCTGCAGGCCGGAGGCCCTCTGGAAGAGGAGGGATGGCCCAGGAGAGGCCACGGGAGAGAGAAGGGACTCGAGGAGAGCCCGGCCTGGTGCGAGGGCCTCCTCCAGCCACCCTGGCCACGCTCCTGCATCTGCGTGGCTGCCGGTCCCGGCTGCTTGCGATGGGTGATTGGCACCTGCTCTGCTGAGGGGAAGGGCCTGGCAGCGACTGGCAGCAACGTCTCGTTCATTTGCACACTTTAGAAAGCAGCAGTGTGGCTACTAATACAAAAAAGAATCTTCTAAGCAGCATGACATCTCTTGGAATGGAATATTTGTCTTTACAAATGATTGCTCTGCTGCCAGCACTTGACACGGTGCTCGCAAACATGTGTAATTGTTGGAAGTGTAATGATGATTATTTGCATATTTAATGTTCAAATAGTACTGAAGAAGCAACCTAGACTAAACCTTTTAGGGGAAGATTGGACTATGTTCCGCATCAGCCCAAGGAGTCCCAGGAAGTAGGAGGCCTCCGATGGAGAGCAAATGCAGGGATAATTGGCTTAGAGTTCAACGCACCACTACCTTGGTGCTTTTATTCAAGGACACAACAGCACTCGCGGACCCGGGCGAGGCGGAAGGTCAGCAGCACCCGAAGACGCCTGCTTCTGGCTCGAGTTCAAGCATGAGCTGCAAGACGCCCTGTATCAGCCTGGTTTCACATGAGCCAACTGTGACTCCTAGAACAGTAGCCAGGAAATGAGGATGCGAGGTTTGATGCTACGAGGAGGGACGGTAGACGCTGAATTCATTATAGCTTGTATCCCCTGGCGAGTGGAGATTGTCCGCCCGTTCCTGCACCCCAAAGATAATCATTCTCGGGGAACAACTTAGCCGAACTCTTAAAATGGCGTGCTATGCAAAACCGGAGGGAGAACATTTTATTCTCTTAAAAAGACGATGCCCTTCCAAGATTCTCTTCTGGTTTTCTCTTAGGTCCCTGCTCTTTCTCTCCGGCTGACAACTGAACGTACTGCGGTACTCGCCGTCTACTAGATACACACAGCAAATCATTATGCTGCACACGTGAAACTAATATAATTTTAGGTCAACTGTACCTTATTTGAAAAATGCTCTTTTTCTTATAATACTCCTTAAAAATAGAGGAGTTGAGAGTCCAAGTGAAATCAGAAGCCCCTCTGTTACCCATTCCCCATCTCCCTCAAATTCTGACTCAAATGCATCTTTACGGGGCTCATAAAGCACGAAGCTACATGCTTTGTCTTTCTGCTTTCCATCCATGACCAGACGGATCAGCGGTTCGTGGGCCAGGTTCCCAAAATAGGTTCCCTTGTAGGAAATGTCACAAGAAATCCAGAGCCGGGACCATGCCCTGTGCAAATGACACTCAGTGCACCAAATCTCTCAATATCCGCCAAGGCCCAGGCCCTGGGAACCCTGGAGGCCTGCCTCTCTGAGCCAGCGCGAACCAGACACTCACAGCAGGCCGACCCGTGCTTACCCCCATATGCCTCCACATCTTGAACAACTTGAAACTCCGAGGCTGTGCTGCATGCTCCAAATCAGCGGGAAAGGAGGTTTTAGATGGCGGTAATCATCTCAGGGAAAACACACCTCGCTGAAATCAATAGAATAATTTTTGATAATGTGGCCACTTGATCTGGTAATTTGGCCTTTTACCTGTCGTGAACACTTTACTGGAGACTTCTGGAGCTATTAGATGCCTCTTACTTGGAGGCTATCCTGTTCTCGTCTTCCAAAGTACGTTGAATAATTAGCTTTTGAATGTAGTGCTGTCTCTCCTTGCTCTTGCCTCTCGCTCTTGTCGTCGCAAGGCCCCGCCCGCCCCGGCTTCCTCTCAGGCTCCTGGGGGCCAGGCCTCTCCCCACCAGACGCCACCAGGTGACAAGCCACAGCCCGTCACCAAAACAACACAGACGTTTGAGGGGCAGCCCAATGGACCCGACTCACTTTTCTGTGGGTGAACGGAGACAGAAGGTCGCCATCGAACCCCCTGTGGTCCCAGGCACTGCTCCTGACATGGCCAGAGCGGGCATGCCCACGCCTGTAATGAGCACTGTCTGTGGGCTCACCTGCAGGGGACGAGTGTGACAACGTTGTCTCTGCACAGCCACCAGGGAGATGACTAGCTTTAGAAATGATGACAGACATGGGTCTTGCTTCTGAGTGTCAAAGAGGTCAAGCACTTGGGGGTGACGTGAACGTGGAAGTACGAGGAGGAGGAACACTCACGGTGAACAGCTTTGGAGTTCCAGACACGTTAGGCCTTCGTGCATCTTCATTCTCACCGCCAACTGCTACATTCCCATGTCCCCGTTTTAGAGATCAGCGCACTGGAGGTGTGGAGAGAATAAATGATGAACCTGGGGTCTCCCAGCTCCCCGAGGGCGAGACTGGGATTCACACCCCGGGGTGGCAGCAACACCGAGTTGAGCCACCAAATCGTGGTGATGGTGGTGCCTCGGAGGTTGTCGGCTACACGTCCTGTCCTGACGCTCACGTTGGGCGTTACGTAGGGACGCTAAAGCTGTCACACATCTCCCTGGACTGCTTTTGTGCAGTATCACAAGACTGCTTGCCATTTCACGTGTCACTTTAGGAAGGAGCTCTTCCGAAGTGCACTTGACCACCAGCGACCCCCGGGATCGGTTCATTGCTCTCCTACAACCCAGGACACGGAAAGCTGAGGGGATTTTTTTTTTTTAATATTATATTAAAACAACCCCTTGGGATACAAAGTTGAATTTTACTCCTTGTTACATTCTTTGAAGAGCAAAGTATTTAAAAAACACATGACAATAATTAGCAGTATTTCTTTAGGGGTTTGTTGGTTTGACCTTAGCCTTTTAATCTGTCAAAGTGTGTTAATCAGCCTGACAGACAGAGAGATAAAATGTGGAGGCAGAGGCACTGGGAGTGAAAGAGGAAAAGGAAGGAGAGGATGGGGAGCCAAGGGGAAGTGGGGGATGCTATGGCCCGATGGTCCCCACAGGGGGACTCTGGCCCCAAAAGGTTCAGAGCTAGACAGAGCCTCAGAAGCAGGTTACTGTCTGTATTCAAAGCCCAGCAAAGTGAGCAAGCTCATTTGTGTACGTTCCAGAAAACCCCTTTGACTGTGGGCTGGGCTTGAAGTACATTTTGTAGTGCAAAAAGTTGGGGATGGGATGGGAAACACAGAAATGCCCCAATTCAAGGTTCAAATGTACGGTGTCTGCATTTCCAGCTGCATGCCTCACACCATCCTATAACTTGGGCAGAGACATTTACTGCTCACCAAATATCCACAGACTCTTTGATTTTTCCAGTCTCCCTGCAGTCCAGTGGGTCCATGTGATGGGCTGAGCAGAAACGATATGTGTCATTTTGGAGTCCCAGCAGTTAGGAGCTTGTGTGTGCCCTTCCTGCTTTCTCTTCTGCTGAGGGAGAATGCGAGGGCTGGGATTCACATGGTCCAGCTACCAGGCGAGGGATTCCTGATTTCCTGGGTTCTTAAGCAACCAGGGGACAGGGAGAGCTGACACAATTAGACATATGTTCTATGAGCGAGAAATGAACTTTTGTTACGAAAAGCCGTTGATTTCAGGGTCATTTTGTTCCTGCAGCATAACTGGATCTTTTTCTGACTATAGACTTCTAGAACCAAGGAAGTCTCAAGTCACTGAATTGCACAGATCTTTTGAATTCACACAACATCAACCAACCATTTCGTTCATTACTGTACCTAGCTCAGATAGGAAGACTACCGGGGACATTACTGAATACATCTTCCATTGTGCAAAATACTTTACAGAAGCTCTTTCACTTTGGACTCTGAGGACAAAAGGGCTAGATATTGACATTTCGTCATTTGTTCAATAAAAAAGGAAATGAGGTTCAGAGAGGATAAACACTTGCCTATCGACACATGGTTCCTTCTCTGGAATTTCATGCATTGGGCTCTAAAATCTAGGTAGTATAAAGAGACCACTTAGGTACCTTAGAAGTCAGGGAATAGATGGCATGGTCTGCTCACACTTTCAGAGCCTTTGGATCCGTGATTCTGTGCTTGCCCCAGCAACATAGAACTCATAAGTTTCCTCTGTAGGAGAACCCCAAGTTTAAATTTCTTAATTTCTAGATTTCTTATAGTGGGATTCCTGTTGCTTGAGAAGGGATAGTAGAAGCATTTGAAAAAGGATGCCCCCCCCCAAAAAACCCTGCTAAGTTCCAAGGGGAATGCCAATAGCAGAGCCCCTACTTATTTACATACATCCCCCAAGCAGCCTCCTCACACACATTATTATTCCTGGCTTCTTGACGACCCGTTAGACTTTACTGGAGCACTTTTATTTTTACATATTCCACAAATAGTTTCCTTATGCCAAATACGTGTGTGTGTGTGTGTGTGTGTGTGTGTGTGTGTTGGGCTACGTTTAATATAAAAGCAAAGTCATTAATGAACTACATACAGCATTGCCATTACTGTATTTGTCCCTGTCTCAAACATATGACAATAATTCTGCTCCTGTGTTTGTCACCCCCACCCATGAAACACACATACACCCCTATACTCCGGCACCTGTTACCCCCTGCCACACACACATACGCAGGCACATACACACATTTGTGCCGTGAAGAGTTCCACGAGTCCTAGGACAAGAAATGAGAATCACTGAATTAAGAGGTCTAGTTTCTGGATACCAATGTATAGAGTCCAGAACATTGGAGATGTGTGGAGGTCATTAATGTGGCCCATAGGAAGTAGGAAATGGTGCTCAAGGTCATTTCCTCAAAAAACTTTTACTTAGCTCCTATGCTAATTGGTAATACGAAGACAACCATGACAGAGCCCATGCCCTCATGGAGGCTACACTTGAAGTGGGAAAATGCTGTTCACCATGTTTTACTCAAAAATGGAGTCTTGTCTTATGCCTGCCACCTTATGTCGAAGCGAATGTCTTTTCTGCTGTGCCTTCTCCAATTTTCCTTCCTACTTGCATACATGGTGATTCAACTGTTCTCCATATTTTCAGGGCTCCCTGATGGCTCAGGTGGTGGAGAGTGCGAATCTTGATGTTGCTGTCGTAAGTTTGAGCCCCATTTTGCGTGTGGAGATTACTTAAAAAAAATCTTAATTGTTTTCCACATTTGCATCACTATCTATATGCTAAATGTACGATGGCCTACTCAGAGCTCTCTCCTTCGGGAGCACTTCACTGAATGATTATGCTACCACTGACCGCACCACCGCCACCATCTCCACCACCGCCATCATCATCCCATGCCTTATTTATGTGGTATTCCTTATGTTCCAGGCTTCACATCATGATTTCCTACACGCCTGGAAAGTGCTGAGGCCAAGATTGAAACCCACGTGTTCTTGACCTCAAGGTCCATTCTCTTCAAAAGGTGCTGTGCTCCCACACCAGCACATCCACAGCTAAATTCCTCCTTGTATCCAACCCGTTCTTCCAACTCAGTAGAAGTGCCATTATCCTGTCAATTGTCTTTTTTTTTTTTTAAAGATTTTATTTATTTGACAGAGAGAGAGACAGCCAGCGAGAGAGGGAACACAAGCAGGGGGAGTGGGAGAGGAAGAAGCAGGCTCTTAGTGGAGGAGCCTGATGTGGGGCTCGATCCCATAACGCCGGGATCACGCCCTGAGCCGAAGGCAGACGCTTACGACTGCGCCACCCAGGCGCCCCTATCCTGCCAATTGTCTTAACCAGAAAGCTGGCAGTCATTGGCTTCCATCCCTCAGCATGTCGTGCGTGTTCAGACTCCTTAATTGCTCTTGATTTTGCCAGCTTCCTTCCGTTTCCACAGGCACTGGCTCAGGAGAAGTCCCCATCAAGCCTCCTTGCCTTTGCCTTGCCTCTAGTGTCTCTTGAGTTTTATTGTTGGCATTGGTGCCTGGGAGATCTTTCTAAAGACCTGAACTTCTCCAGCTTAAGCTGTAGTGAGATACCTCACAGCTTGCAGGGTAAAGGCCCAACCCTCTCTCTGGCAGACCGGACCCTTCTACCCTGAGCTCAGCCTCTGGCCACAGGCCTGCTAACACCAGCACCATCTTTACCATCTCCACCAAGGGCCTCTGTGCAGATCTTTCTGCTGTGGGCAGAGATCCCCCACCTCTTCTTCTCTGCTCATCTGTTATCAGAGTTTAGCCCCTGAGCTCACTGCAGCCTTCCTACCAGCTGGCCCTGTTTCAGGCTCACTTTTAGGATGGTCTTTTTAGGATGACATGATAGCCTCCTCACAACCCAGTATAAGTAGGCAGGGCAGGTGTTATTTTTGTCACCATTTTACAGAAGTAGAAACTGAGGCTTGAGACATTGAAGGGCCAAACACAGGAACCTGGTTGATATAAGAACTAAATCAATAGTCTTGGCTTCTAAATCCTGAGTTTTCCTAGGCAATTTCTTTCAGATTAGAATTCAAAAGTGCTGTGAGAACAAACTGAGGGCTTCAGAGGGGAGGGGGGTGGGGGAATGGGATAGGCCGGTGATGGGTAGTAAGGATGGCACATATTGCATGGTGCACTGGGTGTTACACGCAACTAATGAATCATGGAACTTTACATCAAAAACCAGGGATGTACTGTATAGTGACTAAAATAATATAATAAAAAATATTATAAAAAAAATGCTGTGGAAATTCCCATTGTTCCTCCTTCAAGATGCTCTTCCTGCAGAAGGGGTGTGTGTACCTTCCCACATCACCTTCATTACTCTGTTAGACAGCACAGCTCTTTTTGCCCTTAGCATCCTCTGTTCTCCTTTATCTCTTCCTATGCAGGTGAGGTGGAAATCTTGGCTAGAATTTTCCAAATGGTTGCTGTGTGACTTTGGGAAAGTCACTTCATGTCTCTGAATTCAGTTCCCAAATTTGTAGTGTGATTCAGCTAGGAGCTATATCACACGGGCTTGGAGGTCTTGTCTTGATACTGTCACTAAAATAAACACAGATACTGTCTGTACTGTCACTAAAAATCAATCAAGTATTTTGGCCAATCCATTGTTTCACAATGGAAGAATGTTGCCCACCTAACAAGGATTTTAAATGCTCAGTTTCATAAGTCACCTAACACTCTTTAATAACTGAAATAGGGATGCTGTGAATAGGAGGCTTGAATAGGACTCATCTTTCTTTTTCTTATTTATTTATTTTTTTAAAAAGATTTTATTTATTTATTTGAGATAGAGGTATAGCAAGTGAGAAAAACGAGAGAGAGAGAGAGAGATCATGAGCGGGTTGGGGGGAGGAGGGGTAGAGAGAGAGGGAGAAGCAAGCTCCCCTCTGAGCAAGGAGCATGAAGCAGGGNCGACGCTTAACCGCTGTGCCACCCAGGCGCCCCTAACAAGGATTTTAAATGCTCAGTTTCATAAGTCACCTAACACTCTTTAATAACTGAAATAGGGATGCTGTGAATAGGAGGCTTGAATAGGACTCATCTTTCTTTTTCTTATTTATTTATTTTTTAAAAAAGATTTTATTTATTTATTTGAGATAGAGGTATATAGCAAGTGAGAAAAATGAAAGAGAGAGAGATCATGAGTGGGTTGGGGGGAGGAGGGGTAGAGAGAGAGGGAGAAGCAAGCTCCCCTCTGAGCAAGGAGCATGAAGCAGGGCTTGATCCCAGGACCCTGAGTTCATGACTTGAGCCAAAGGCAGAGGCTTGGCTGACTGAGCCACCCAGGCGCCCCAGAACTCATCTTTCAATCGGTGAATGACTGAGGGAGATATGATAGCTAGGGCAGGTCCCGTGTTCGAGTTCTCTCTGCCTCTGATTGGTAGTGGCTTTTGAGCACAGCTTTTTCATGTTAGCAGCTCCACTCCCTCATTCCTGTTGTCTCTGTCTGGGACAAGGGATATCAAAGCCTTTTGAAATGTTTTATGCTAGCAAAACTATCACTCCCATTATCTCTGATAAACCACTTCCTGTCACTGGATCACAATTCCCTCCTTTCAAATAAAGGGATTCAGCTAATTGCCTTTTCAGCTTGTCTTAGTACCGGACATAAACGATGATGATGATGGTGACGACATAAAGATTTAACCCTCGCTCTGCGCCAAGATCTGTGCTGCACACTTGGAAAGAACCATGGGCTCGTCCTTTGATGGAATGACACTCAAATGGACTTCCAGGTCTTAGAGCACAAAATTCAGAGTGGCAAACATGGGCCGTGATCAGAGTAGAGGGCATACTGGCTCTTGCGTTGTTCTCCTCACTTGACGTGTTCATCGCGAGGCTCAAAGGTAAAACTTCGTACAGTGCCCAATGTCTACTTCTCTGAATTCTGGCCTATGGCCTTACAGATTTCCTCTTCCCTCGCCGGACTACTCAGCACTCCCTTCACAAACACACGAATTGCTCCGATCTGCTGATGCCTCTATCCTTCCTCGTTTTGGAAGTCCTGCCTTTCTTCTCCTGGAAATCTCTTCGCCTCCAGGGTTAGGGCTTCTATTTCACTTCTCTAGAGCTCTCCCTTAGCAGACTGAGTCTTGCCTCCCCCGTGTTTCCAGGGCGTTTGCAGGTCCATGCTGTGCTACGGCCCTGAGCTGCAAGTTTGTTTACCTCTTGTTCTTCCCTTCTACCACTGTTGTCCCCCCGACGCAGACCCTGGGCATTCGGTCAGCTAGGAAGGGCGCCACACTTGCTGGGACTATACAGGGTTTTATGAAAGGATGACTCAGAAGTTCAGTGCATGCTTTCCACAAGCTTGGCTTTTCCCATTTTTCTCCAAAATATATTTTATGCTTTTACTCTGCTCTTCTCCACTCCCAACTCATTGCCAGTAGCTGGAATAATGAATACAAATGGCTAATAAAGAAAAACAAATATGGACATTCAAGTTTGTCTTGTTTCTTCCCCCCTTGATCCCGACTATTTAAGTATATATTTACAAAATGCTCAAATGTTCACTAGATTTCATTTGCTAAAGGCCTTAAAATTCATCACATTTCAACAAATGAAGAATTTACTTGATACAGGCCAGTTTTAGATGGTGTGAAGGGTGCAATGAAGAATGCCACTGTCCCTAGAGTTGTAGAAACTTGTACAGAAATCGACACAAATCCAGAGAATATGATTAGAGCCGTGGGATACTAGGAAGCAAATTATTATGAGAGCCCAGACAGACAGGGACAGGTTATTTCAGCTAGGGGAATAGCTTCCTCACAATCTATTAAACTTTGGTAAAATTAAAGGAAATGGCAGTCAGCAAAGGGTACAGCAAGAGTGCACATTACTCACAAAAACCGAGGGGCAAGGCCAGGCTATGTGGGAAGAGTTAGCCTCCGTGATGGTGGAGGCTGAGCACTCGTGGGCAGACGTCTAGACCGTGGCACCGGAAGGAGAGAATTAGGCCAGAGGACAATGATATTTGCATCCAGGGACAAGGCTTAGATTTCCGCGTGGAGGGTACTGGGAGCTGATGGAGATTTTTGAGTTGGGAGCAGAGTGTTTGGGGATCCCCAGATGCTTGCTTTGGGGTTTTCACGCTAGCCCAGCATATAGGAATGCTTGGAGAAAGAAGAGTCAATTTTGGCCAGGGAAGCTATTGTAATAGTTCAGTCATATGTATTGATTATTCCAGAACTATTATTCAAGCAGGTGTATGATTAACCTCTCATGGAGAACACTGGTCCGGTGTAGAATAACGTTCCCAATCCATCACCTTAAATATTACGTTACGTTATTAGCACTTGTAAGAATCTGAGCCTTTGAAGGAAAGGTCTGTGAATGGCCCCATCCAAAATGGCAGCAAAGTCATAACTGCCCTGGAGTTTCCTGAAACACGGAGAGTAGGACTTAAAAGACCATCCAAACAATTCCTCTAGTTCCAGGCATTTTGCAATGGATTCTGGCTTTCTGGACTCTCAGGCATCCCCCTCGGGACAAGGAATCTCAGGGCACTCACCCCTCTTTCTGCCCACGCCCCCTCCCCTTGTATACCCCCTTTGTATTTTGGTCCCAATCCAGAGCTCCTTTGCCATTTCCTTTTCTTCTCCCCTGAAACTCAGATACTCTGTCAAGTGCTGTGGTAGAATGCTAGAGAAGCAAATGCAAAGGGGGAGATGATGGGGGAAGTTTCTTTCTTCAAGAAGCAATATCTTAGAGGTGGGCTGTCAGGGATCCCACAGCATCTGAAGTTCCTGAGACTGAATGAAAAACACTCAGCTAACAAAACGGAGCGCTGCACAGGACGCTTCATCTGCTCTGGCCAAATCCCTTCTTTCTTTCCATCCTTTCTTTCCTAATAACAGCTGCCCTCTCATTCCCTGTTACTCTGCTGGGAAGAACAAAACCTCCCTCCGACTATCTGTTTTTCTTTTCTTCCCCAGAGTAGGTCTCATTACTGGTGATTAGCAGATGATTAAAACCAATTCAGCTTCCCCCAGTAGATATTTTCTCCCTGTTTGTGCCTAACGCGTCAGCCTTCAATGAACGTGCTCCTAAGCTTATTAACAGGCTCAGAGGATTAGCGGCCGCCAAGCTCGGTGGCTCCCATATTGTGATGCAGGGAGTGACATGGAACCATTTGCTGAGCGCAGACAGGACCGCTGGGACCAAACTATCTAAATCACAATTTTATTTTCCATGTACAGCAAGATTAAAAAAAAATCCCAACAATAATTACAAAAATCAAACGTTCGGACAAGTCTGAAAATATTCTTAAACTCAGTGGCAGAAAACAGGCGAAACCCTCCGTGAGGGGCATCAGTGTGCGTGTGCGTGTGTGTCCGTGTGTCCGTGTGTGTGTGTGTGTGTTAGTTTACACGAATGTAGAATCATGCAGTTTAGCCAGGTTCACAACCAGGTATGAAGATGAAGGTCCTCATTTAGCCTCTGCATTCACTTTGGTGTCCATACGGTATGTTTTTAAGTTGGCCGATGGCTGGATCTCTTTTTTAATAGAGACAGAAGAATTGTCAACTTAGACGATAACCCACTATAATTTACGTAATACTCTAAAGCACATCCAGTTCTCTAAAATTGTGAAATTTTGATATGGGGAGATATACACAAAGGAATTCTAAGTGACTGGTTTCACTTCGGTTTCAAAACCACAAAAATGCCACACTGTAAAAGTTTAGGAGGCATGTTTCCCTATGTGCAAGGGTTTTCTTTCAAGTGTAACTAATTAGATGTTAATTACAATAATGATTACATAATAATAGCGATATATGTATTACCTGGGCTCACCATCAGTAGGTTAGGAAGCAAAAGGGGGCTAGTTTCAGAGAGTTCTGAAAGAAAAACATCATGGTATGATGCTTGGCAAATGGAACTATTTTATTGTTACAAATGGACTCTTATTCTAAATCTTTAAGTTTTTCCCATTTATTTTTTCCCACCTTTTCAATGCAGCTTAACTCTGAGCGTGCTGGAGCTTGAAATCTAGTTTCTGATTCATAATAGCAACAGGGTTTGCAGAAAATGTCAACAAATCCCTCATCACCAGGGAAAGTAGGAAATGTGAAAGGTAAGTCACATCAGTCTCCCCTGGCTGCATGATGGAATACGTCTGTGGAAAAGGAGAAAGAAGAAAAATCCTAGCAAAACGGATACTGCAACCAAGCCGTGAAACCCAGCAATGCCAAGAAAACAAAGGGAAACCTGACAAAACAATAGGGAAGTAATGAGGACTTAGAGAAAGATATTGTCAATCACCAAAAATGGCACAATCATATTTTATTTAATTTCAATCATTTAATATCTAAAGGAAAATGGCAGACTAGGAGTTCTTATTGGTTCGATTTTACCAGCATTTAAAAAAATTCCGGCAATATCCTTGACCTTGGTTGGCCCCAATAAGTAGGTAATTGCTAAAGGATCAATTCCCTCCTCATTAAACAATAGGCCCCAAACAAATGCAGTTTGTGTAATCAACTGACATTACAACGCAACTGAAGGTAACAGAATACAAAGGAAGCTTTAAGAATGATATTCACAAAAGTGCTGTGATAAATACCAGGAAAATGGTTAGAACCACGGATCTGTAATAATGTAACTAGAAAGTGCAGGAAACAATTATGGTTGAAGAAGCTTCTAAACATTTTATGACATGCCTGTGAAGCATAATGTATAGGAAGAAATTATTGTCGCAATGAGATGAAGATAAATATTGTTTAATGAAATACTTGTGCTTGGAAGTATTTCTCTGGGACTTAAGAGAATTCCCATGGCCATGCGGAGCCAAGTTCAGAAGGGGGGCCATGTCAGCCTCAATAGATGAATAAAAGAAACTGAGCCATGGGAAGGGAAAGCGATTTCTGTTCCCTCCTCAGCCAGCTCTGCGCGGTACAGGGCCAGTGAGTGCAACATTCTGAACTAATATCCTTTCACCTCCTGAATTAAACATCATAAAAAGAGGACGGCTTGTTTTCCTTCCACAGTTCTTCAAACAACCTTCGCCATAATGCGAAGGGGCCACAATGCGACGTCATCCCGCTACTGGCAGAATCCAAAATTATTTCTGACTCCTTGATGTACGGGGTCATTTTTCCCTTCATAATTTGTCCTATTTTCTTCTTTTCAGCCTCGGAGGATAGAATTACACAAGGCATATGATAGCACCTGTCAGGACAGGATGTAGCCCACAAACTCTTTTTGCCGTTATCATCACGATACTAGGATGGTTAAGAACTATGGTTTGGACCCGCTCTGAAAATGACTAGTGTATGACCTTGAGGAAGTGACCTCACCTCTTCAAACTTGAGTTACAACATCTGTAATGTGGCGGAAATATGACCCAATCTCATAGAATTAGCAAGGATTAATAACATAACAAGGGTTTTCAGGTAATGTTCTCGAAGGACTCAGTCCACTACTGACACAGACTCAGAGCCTAGTAAATGTTGGTCATATTGGGAATTAGGTCAGCAAGAGTGATGATATGTATGAAATGCTTTCCCATGTGCGGATCCTACCTCAGTGGGAGCATACAAAGTGAACTGAGTTAATGAAGACACTTGTAAGAAATTTGAGAGACAATAACTACCTTCGCTAAGCCTGAATCGTATAGGAGTAGAAGACGGGAACTGGGAGAAGCAGAAAGAGAAAAGTATAAATAAGGGGCAGGACACACATTAAAAGATCAGTAGCCATCCAAGGCAGCACTGTAAAATGATGAACGAGGCTAGAGATAATAAATACTGTCTGGGAGGGGAGGGGTAACGAAGGGCTTGGGCGGGCAGGGAAAGGCAATGGTGGAACTGGGGCTTGCCCTGAGGTGGTAGATGGGAGCCTGCCATGGACTGTCCATCCAGGCATCTTCTGTCTCGTCTTCTAGGGCTTCTGTCCAGACAGCCCTCCCCCGGGTACTTCCCGAGCTGAGGGGCTTGTATGCTATTATGTGTGAGTGAATATTCGACTGGTGGTAGGGTTATTACTATTATTATTAATGATAATACTACTTGAAACCACAGCCAATTTAACCCAACCATTTGGAAGAGCTACATTGCACTATTATCCAATTGATAATTTCAGGGTTTTATTCACAGGCGCAATCATAAGAAAAACAAGGAGAAGACTGTCTCTCGGTTGTGTACATATGCATAGACTTTGTCTTTTGAGAGCATAATTGGGGATGGGAGTTACAAAGAAAATATCATTAAGAGTTACAAAGAAAGAAAGGGGAGAAAACCCCCATTGCCTTCTTGTGCCATGTGCCAAGCCCCGGGAAGCCTGCTCGACTTCATTTGAGCTGGAGGCCGTGCCCAACCAACTGGGGCAGAAACAGGGCAGGGACTTCAGAGGCAGCAGACATCGGGGCAGAGAAATAAAAGGGACAGGAGGGCAAAGGAAAGGGCTGTGTCGGAAAAAAGCTGCAAGAGAATTTTCTTCCATTTAAACATTGGGCAAAAATAGCAAATAGAGCTGGCGGCAGAGACCCCCTCCCCTCTCCCACCCAGCCAATAAATGCAACGTCTTCAGCTGCCAGGATCTCTAATAATCTACAGATTGGTCATTAAGGCCTTTTGGTGATGTGTGGGTTGGCAACTCCGTCGATTCCTACCTGCGGTCTGAAACTGAACAAGGGTGAAACCAGGAGGGGGGCCATTTGGCGAGACCCGGTGGGCCCTCTACCACTCATCCCGGAAAGACCCAAACCCTGAGGGGATGGAGGGTAATAGAGCATTTGCAAAAGCAAAGGCACGCCTGTTCTACGTTGCTGGTCAGACATAGAAGCTCAATTTAGCAAAATATGTCCACTGAGAAGCAAACAGCTTGGTGGTTTCAATTAAACATAAAAAGACAATTAGGAATACCAAGGGTTAAAATTGATCACTCATTTAAAAAACATAAGTAGATATTCCTAAGAACTTCCTAAGAGGTAGGGTAAGTAGCAGTAAAGTCACTCAGTCTTAGATTATGCTGATAGACAGAAATATTAAGAACTGATCTTTGTCTATCTATCCATCCATCTATATTTTTACCTTTCTCCTTTTTTCCTATAATACCACCCATAAGCCTTTCAAGATAGATTCTATTACATCTTGGATTTTCCTACAGACCCTACCTTCGTGCAGTGGAATAAATATGTTTGGAATGATTATATAAGTAAAAAAAAATCCCGATAAGACTCGATGAAGAAATGACATGATGCAAATTCTGGATTAGCCCAGTTACTGAAAAATGATACAGCAGAGATGCTATACCCTTCCTCGACCTTTTCAGTAACTTCTTTTTTTTTTTTTAAGATTTTATTTATTTATTTGACAGAGAGACAGCCAGCGAGAGAGGGAACACAATCAGGGGGAGCGGGAGAGGAAGAAGCAGGCTCCCAGCGGAGGAGCCCGATGTGGGGCTCGATCCCGTAATGCCGGGATCACGCCCTGAGCCGAAGGCAGATGCTTAACAACTGCACTACCCAGGCACACCAAGTAACTTCTGATTCTTATTCTGTTGTGCCACTGCGGGTATGATTATAAGGTCATGGAACAGAGGTCTCCTGGATCATGGACACTGTGGCGTTACAGTGTCAGCTTCTGCCCAGAAATACTCATAGTTAACACTCAAGTGCCAGCACTGTCCCAAGTGCTTTGAAAGATTAACACATTTAAGTCTCATACCAACCCGTGGAGTAGGTGCTCTTGTGATTTTCCTTTTGTACCTTAGACCTTGTCTGAGGTCCCAGAGTTGTAAATACGGGTGCTGGAGTTGAACACAGGTATCCTAGCTCTTCGGTCTTTGCATTTAGGCTTTTCTGCCTCCAAGCATTGCTCTTTTCCTTGTGTTTTATACAATTTCTTGGAAGTTTCTGTCACTCAGTGTTGCTAAGAAGTAGTCCTAATGCTAGCAATAACTTTCAAATCCTGCATTTCAATAACGGTGAAGGATTATAATGAAACACCTGTCCAAATACCTGTGCCACATCCTTTTTGCTGAAGGATGCAGAAAATGAGAATATCCCAGGCATTCTTGATGGGAAAAATGCAATCATTGTATTTTAGTAAATATCATAAGCTTGAACAGTCTCCCTGCAATAAAGAGGGTAGACTTATCAGGTTGATCAGATAATTTTATCTTGTGATAACCCTAATACCATTGCAAAGTATGAGAACATTTACTCAATCCTTAAAACCTACAAGGCACACCTAGGTTTCTGTGAAGATATCCGATTGTTTGGTAGGGCTAATTTTTAAAATATTTATTACAATATTTACAACATTTACTGCTAAATGTCATAAGCATATTATATAATAAAAATGGTGCATTAGAGAAGATGTTTAAGAGTTTAAGGAAGATTTAAGATGTTTGCAATGTTTAAGGAGCTCAGGAGGTGGAAAGAAGAAAGAAAGAAAGAAAGAAAGAAAGAAAGAAAGAAAGAAAGAGAAAGAAAGAAAGAAAGAAAGAAAGAAAGAAAGAAAGAATGAAAGAATGGAGGGATGGAAGGAGAGAGAGGAAAAAGGAGAAAAGTATAAAGTCTATTTAAAAAGGTACAGAAGATGTGGTTCTTGCAGACACCCCAAATGAATTGATTGCTATATTTTTAAGTGAAATTTGGCTCTAAGTCTCCAAAATCTAAGGTAAAAAGGGAAACTATATTACGAAATAATTGTATTATGATATTTCATAGACATTATATTTTATTTTCATAGGTTATACATATTATGTTTAGAAGTACTTATTATATCTTCAATTCACAGTTTATTACAAGTGCTAAATATAACTGAACACAGATATTCGCATTCCACTTGAGTAAGTCTCTGCTTTTGTATGACGACTATAATGTAAGTCAGTCTCTGGAGGCTTCTGAATTGAATTATCACATCACTGATACCTTGTTATTAAAGACATCTTAGATTAAGATAAAATACCACTTGATGCTGAAAGGTAAGCTGATCAACTAATTACTTGACAAGTTTCAAAAGAGATTCCCTGAAAGCAAATAGAAGGAACACTTTTGAAATTGAAATATAATTATAAAGTAATGAAGATTATGTAGCACTTAGATCTTTGAGTATTGACATTGAACAATCAAACACGTGCCTGAGAAATGGTGTGAATTTCCCCAGGCAAATAGCTTCCTCATGGCTTTCCAGGCTGGCTTCTGCAGTGGAAGTTGGCACAGGCTTTTGCTGTCTGCAGAAGTTGTGGACACTAGTCAACCTATGCTGGCACACCCTGGACAGCCATCAGAGCCACATCTTAAACATACTCAGCTTGTGATTGTTCGGTCAGTTGACTGATATCCATAAAGCAGGAGTTGGGAAACAATCCCATTTTTTATGCATGCAGGGCAATGTTCTTCCTCTAAGAAGCTAATCTTACGCGGGCCAATTTTAACTTTCTACACTTCAGTATCTACTTCAGTTTTTAACTTGAAAATGAGAAAGACAATTTCTATCTCATTTATTCATTCTTTGAACTGATATTATGAAGGGAACAAAGGAGACACAAAGTCCTTTTCCTTATTCTCGTAGAGGAGACAGATAACAAACAAGGATGTAATATTTCCAATGGTGATGATTGCTGTGGATCCAAAAAAGCAGGATAAGGGGGACCCCAAATGGTGGGGTGAGGATAGCTGTTATATGAAAGGTCCTTAAGGAGGACCTTATATAGAAGGGATTATTTGGACAGTGACCAGAAGGACGTATGGTTATGGAGAGGAAGATTACTTCAGCCAGAGGAAACGGCAACTTCAAAGGCCTAGAGGTAGGGGTTTCTTTAGCATGTTGGAGCAATAGTAAGGAGGCCACTGTGCCTGGGAGGAAATGAGTGAGAAGAAGCATAGTGGGGATATACTTGGGGGGGTAAAAGGAGATCAAATCATGTTGTTACAAGGACACTGGTAAGGGTTTCTCATGGCAACAAAATAGAGTAGCGCATAATTCCCAATCCTCCTCCTTATACCAAAAAATGTCGGACATAACACACCAAACAAGCATGGAGGACTCTGAAAGGTGGGAAGATGGACTACCTAGGGTCCTTGGAGGTGAGAAACGTAATGGTATGTGGTGAGTTTCCTGGGTTTCCTTTTTGCTCCCATATATCCCATACATGACCTGCAGGGGCCTCCACCCAGAACTGTCAACGAGTGCCAGCAACAACAACAACAACAGAATCCCCTAAAACCAAAAAAACAAACAAAGAAAACCCCAAAACACCTTTAAGAAAAGTCTGCTCCTCCTGACCGAAGGACTGAGAAAGGGTGACCTATCAACAGGAAACCTTTCTGGCAGTACTCCTACCTCCCTACACACACTCATTCAAATACCAATGGAAACTATATTCTCTCATTACACCCTTCGACCAATAGGCATTGAGCTCCTATCCCTTTATCTAGTGGTGTCGGTCGGCCAAGCAGGAAGCTGATCTCTCACTTCCCATTCCGTGGAATCATGCGTGCACAGATTCCTCTGCCAGGATCCCCAAGCAGGATCTATCATCAAGCTGAACCTCCAACCATATCTAGCGACAAGGAGAATTAACAAGATGATTAGGGGCAGGGCTGGTCAGGCAGGGCTCCTTTTCCCTCACTCCAGTATCAGCAGAGCCCAGTGGGGAGATGATCCTTTACCCCGACCAATACTAACAAG
The DNA here is from genome assembly GCF_002007445.2 of Ailuropoda melanoleuca. Classification (NCBI taxonomy): domain Eukaryota; kingdom Metazoa; phylum Chordata; class Mammalia; order Carnivora; family Ursidae; genus Ailuropoda; species Ailuropoda melanoleuca. The sequence continues at coordinate 63,888,001 of NC_048221.1, read as the reverse complement.
GCCAAATGAGGTGGTGTTGCAATAGGGCTAGTTTCACTCCAATTTCCCCTCTCTCTGAGCCTGGTGTCAGTGGAGCCCAGTGAAGGGCTGAGCTTATGCTCATACCATGTAATAGCAAGGCAATGTGAGTCAGCCCTTTGCTCCCCCGCTGGCCCCACCATGATATGGGCACTTCATGGGGAGCTGATCACATCAAAGTAATCATGTGAGGTGGTGCTCCAAATAAAAAGAAAAGGTATCAGCAGGGCCAAGTGGAGCTAAACTTCCTAATGAGGCAAGTGTGAGTTAGTGTTTCAGGTTTGCCCAGGTGGTGATGCCAAAGCACATCAAGAAGTAGGTCCTGCCCATCCGGGCCTCATGCAGCACCTAAACATTGCTAAAATAAGGTTATATGAGAGCCTGGGCCTCCTATCTTCTCCAGCAAAGTTAAAAAACAAAAAACCAAACCAAACCAAACAAACAAAAAACAAATGGAAAATATAGAACCAAAAAATATAACAACAAAAAACAAAACAAAAACAACTCACAGGATGGGCTCAATGGCAGACTGGAGATGACAGACTATACAGTCAGTGCACTTGAAGATAAGTAAATAGAATTTGTCCAATCTGAACAGAGAGAAAACAGATTGAAAAAAAGGTGGATAGAGGCTCAGTGCTTTGTGGGGTGTTAACAAAAGAGATACAATTAGTGTCATCAACATTGGAGATGGAGAGGAGAGAGCATGGGATTAAAAAAGTATTCAAAGAAATAGTGTCTGGTAACCTACCAAATTTGGCAAGAGATGCAAATCATTGATTCAAGAATCTGAATAAATCCAAAGAGGATAAATCCAAAGAAATCCATATCAAAACACATCATTAAACTTCTGAAAACTAAAAACAAAGAAAAAATATTGAAAGCAGCTTGAGAGAAACTTACAGGGCAACGCCAATTTAATGAGTGTCAGTTTCTCATCTGAAATTGTAGAGATGAGAAGGTGGCAAAACATTTTTCAAATTTCAAAAACATTTTCAAATACCAAAAACAATACAAATACAGAAAACATTTTTCAAATACCAAAAAAAAAAAAATCAATATGAATTCTATGCCCCATGTAAATATCCTTCAGAAATAAAGGGAAAGGGGTTCCTGGGTGACTCAGTGGGTTAAGTATCTGACTCTTGATTTCGGCTCAGGTCATGATCTCAGGGTCGTGAGATCGAGACCCATGTTGGGCTCCATGCTCAGTGCAGAGTCTGCTTGTCCCTCTCCCTCTCCTCCTTCCCCCACCTTTCAAATAAATAAAGAAGTAAACCTTAAGAAAAGAAGAAATAAAGGGAAAATAAAGACATCTGCAACAAATGAAAACTCAGAGAATGTGTTGCTAGCAAATGTACTCTTAAAGAATGTCTAAGGGAAGTTCTTTACATAGAAAAGAAATGATAACAGAAGAAGGCTTAGAAATTCAGAAAGGAAGATGAGCATCAGTATGAATAAACATAGGGGTAAATATACTTCACTCCAGTTTCTTAAATCATATCTGGTGATTGAAACAAAAATTATAACATCACCTAATGTAGGCCTCAATGTACATCAGAGAAATACAGGAAAAAACTTATGTTTAAAAGATGGGAAGATAAAGATACCCAAATGAATATAAGATTTCTGTATTTCACTCAAAGTGTTAAAATGTCTATACCAGTAGACCATGATAGGTTATGTTTGCGTCTGTAATACTTAGAGCAACCACTAAAAAAATTACACATGTAATATACTTAAAAATATTATGAAATAAATAATGACAGAATCCTAAAAAATGTTCAAATAATCTAGAGGAAAGTAAACGAAAAAAGGAAAACATAAGAATCAGCAGAAACAAAGAGAAAACACATAATAAAATGCCAGAGGTAAGCCTTACTTTGTCAATAATTACTTTAAATGTAAGTGCTCTACTACACCAATTAAAAGACAGTAAAAAATGGATAAAAAATAGATCCAAATATATACTTGTTATTAGAAATCCACCTAAAACTCAATGGCATAAGTATGTTGAGGGTGAAATGAAAGGGAAAAGATGTACCATAAAAATATTTATCCCTCCCAAATCTAGAAGTAGCTATATTAATATCAAATAAAGTAGATGCTGGAGCAAAGAAAATTATTAGGGACAAAGAGGACATTGCATAATGATCAAATTATCAGTCATAAATTGAAAATACATACTACAGAAGAAATACAAAATACAGTGGAAATGGACTTGTCCCTTGAAAAGAACAAATTACCAAATCCTGGTATTATGGTAAGTGAAATAAGTCAAGCAGGGAAAGACAATTATCATATGGTTTCACTCATATGTGAAATATAAGGGATAGTGCAGAGGATCATAAGGGAAGGGAGGAAAAACTGAATGAGAAGAGATCAGAGAGGGAGACAAACCATGAGAGACTCTGGACTCTGGGAAACAAACCAAGGGTTGTGGAGGGGCGGGGGGTGGGGGAGAAACAGAAGAAAGTTCCTTAACTTGACAACAATTATCTATCAAAAACTCCACCTAACATAATACTTAATGATGAAAGATTGGGAAGCAGGCAAGGATTCACACTCTAACTACTCTTACTGAACGTAGTACTAGAATTTCTAGCAAATGCAATAAGACAAGAAACAGAAATAGAAGGCAAACAGATGAGACAGAAAGATATAAAGTTGTCTTTATTTGAAGATGACATGATTGTCTACATAAAAAGTCCCAAGGAATCTAAAAAATAAACTATCAAAAACAATGAAGCAAAACAAGAAAAAAACCCTCCCAGAGCTAATCAGTGTCTTCAGTAATATCTCAGGATATGAGCTCAGTACATAGAACTCAATCACATTTCTATATACTAACAATGAATATGTAGAAAGCAAAATTAAAAACATAAGACCATGACTTATGAAGACTCCCAAGAAAATTAAATGCTAGGTATAAACTTAACATGTACAGGATCTGTATGCTGAAAATTACAAAATTTTGAGAAAGGAATAAAAAAAACCTAACTAAATAAAGAGATATACTGTGTTAGTAGATCGGAGGATTCAAGTGTTAAAGATGTCATTTCTTCCCAAATTGATCTATAAATCAATGCAATTCCTATCACAATCCCAGCAGGTTTTGATTGAAATAAACAAGTGTATTATAAAATTTATGTAAAAAGAAACAGAACCTGAGATAGTTAGACCAATCTTCAGAAAGAAAAATAAAATGTGAGGAATCACTGTATAGATATTAAAGGCTATTATACAGCTACATTAGCCAAAGTACCCAAAGCGGTGTGGTATTATGAGAAGGAGATATGCTTAGATCAATGAAACAGAGTGGAGAACCCAAAAATAGTCCCCCACCCAATTGTGGCCAAAGACTATTTAGAGAGGTGCACAAACAATTCAACAAGGTTAAGATAGTGCTATAGACAGAATTGTGTCCCCCTCACAGTTCTCCTGTTGAAGCCCTAACCCTCGGTGTGACTGTTTTCAGAGAGGGGGACTTTGGGAAGTATTGAGGGTCAGATGGGGTCACGAGGGTAGGATCTCTATGATTGGACAGGGGCTTTAAAAGAAGAAAGAGGAAGATCACACTCCCTCTGCCACATGAGGACAGTGAGAAGGCAGCTGTCTTCAAGTCACGAAGAGGTATGTCGCCAGGAACTGAATTGGCCTGTACCTTGATCTTGGACTTCCCAGATTAAATGCCTGCTGTTTAAGCCCCCCAGTCCGTGGTGTTTTGTTATAGAAACCCAAGCAGACTAACACAGAGAGCCTCACCAAGAGATGATGCTGCAGGTCTGGACATCCATAGTAAAAAAAGATGAACCTTAACCTCACGCCTTATACAAAAATTGATTCCAAACGGATCACAGACTTAAATGTAAAATGTAAATCTATAATCTTTGCTCTCTAAGGCTAGAAAAGAGTGTCAGACTTGACGCTAAAAGCATGACTCATGAGGAGAAAAATGGACCTCATCAAAATTAAATTCATTTGTTCCAAAATTAAATTAGACCTTATCAAAATTAAAAACTTTTGTTCTGTGAAAGCTGATGGGAAGAAGATAAAATGACAAGCTGCAGAACGGTGCACAGTATTTGCAAACCACATCCTTGATAAAGCAGTGTTATCTAGAGTATATGACAGACTCTAAAAACTCGATGCTAAAAAATAAATAATTCAATTAGGCAACAGGAAAAATACATGAACAAATGTTTCACAGTAGAGGATATACAGATGACAAATACATTGAAAGGTATTCTATCTCATCAGCCATTAGAGAAATGAAAATTAAAACTACAATGAGATACCACTACATGCCTGTCAGAATGGCTAAAATTGAAAAAAAAAAAATAAAGAAAAGTTAGTGAAAACACCAAGTGCTGATAGGAATAAAAAGAAATGAGTCATTCATACATTGCTGATGGCAATGCAAAATGGGCCAGCCATTCTGGAGCACAGTTTGTAAAGGTTCTTATAAGAAAGAGCAAATATGCAAGTACCATATGACCTGGCGATTGCCCGCTTGTGTATCCCAGAGAAACGAAAGCTTATGTTCACACAAAAATCCGCGTGCGGATATTCATAGCGGCTTTATTCATAATAGACCTAAGCTGGAAGTGACCCAGGTTCGACAGGTGAATTACAGCTACACTGTGGTACATCCATACCAAGAAAATTCTTTTAAGGGTTTATTTGTTTATTTGAGAGGGAGAGAGCGAGAGAGAGAGCATGCAAACAGGGGAGAGACAGAAGGGGAGGGAGAGAATCCTCAAGCAGACTCGGTAGACGTGGACAAATTCTGGGTCTCCTTTAAGACCTCCTGACAGCAGTGGCCAGTGGATTGGATTTGGGATGCTAGACTCCAATATTTCTCTCTCCAGGCCCCCATTCACTCATTTCTCCGTGTGCATTTTGTTGTACAGAGAGTTCCTTCTCTTTTAAATTTTTCTAGTGCGTCTAACTCACGCATCTAGACATTGGACGTTAGAAGTTCCCTCTATCCTATCTTCTCTTGAATAACTTCTACTCATCCTTTAAGTCCCAGCTACAGACCAATTTTTGAGGAGAGAGTTTTTCAACAGGTTGGTTTTTAATAGATCATCTTAAAATTACATATATTATCTTATTAAATTCTCAAAGTAGAGGGAAATCCATGATGATACTTTTGGAGTTAGGGAGTGAAGATGACAGGCAACAGTGATATTTCAAATGGTACCCCCTCTTTCTGATTAGAAAACACTTAACACGAGCTTCACTGGGGCATTCCCTATGTTTCAGGAATTATGCAAAATGCTTCATATGGATTATTCAACTTAATCTTTGAAGCAAATTTATGAAACAAGCACTACAGTTTTGATTTTACAGATAGTTAAACTGAGTCCCAGAGAGACCAAGTATCTCTCTTAAGGTCATGAAGCTAATAAGTGGTAGAGCAAGTACTCATTAACTCCAAGGCCTGTGGGCTTGGACACTGGCCTGTTTCCATCTATGGCTTCAGCTTCACCCCGTCTGTTTCCGTGGTCCCCAGGGACCTTAGGGTGGGGTTCCCTTATCTTAGAGGTGCCTTTTGATTTCCCACTTCTATTGCATTGTTCATATTTGTCCCATTGCAGCAAGCTTTCTTCTAGCATTTTAATATTTTGCTCCTCCTCCAGAGTGATCTAGTACAGGTTCCTCCATAGACATATTCTCCTCTATGCCTCGGTTATCACTAAATGACCCTACACTTTAATCTCCACCTGGGTGTGTAGTGACTTTTGAAAACTTCATGGAAGCAAATGTTTTATGCACTTTTTATTACAGGGTACATTAGCATTCACTTCAACCCAAGCCCTTAAAATCATCTGTGATCTTCAAGAGCATGTTGGTAAACCAATCTTTGCTTGTTTGCACAGATCCAGAAAACTCTGGAACTTTCCAAGTGAATAAGCAAGGCACTTGACCCTACTTGAAGACAAGGGATCCTTCTAAGCTCTCTTTCTTTTGTGTGACATTTGGCAGTCAAATCTGGTATGTCTCCACTGAAGCTCATGGGGCTTGTTCTAGTCTCTGAATTCAAATGGCCCGAACAGGTAAGGGACAATTCAGAGTTTGTTGTTGTTCACATGTGTATTTTTCAGAGTGCTATGGAAGAAAATAAGCAGGGGAAAAGTTCAACTTCCACAGAAAAAGTTAAGTTTTGTGGACTCAGAAACTCTCTCTCTCTCTCTTTCTCCCCCCCATATCTACGTGTGTGTGTGTGTGTGTGTGTGTGTGTGTGTGTGTGTGTGTATGCTTATTTATTGGGCTAAAGTCCAGAATATGAGCTCAGTATCTTCCAACCACTTTATTTTTTTTAATTTTTTTATTTTTTTTAAAGATTTTATTTATTTATTTGACAGAGATAGAGACAGCCAGCGAGANCATTTATTGGGCTAAAGTCCAGAATATGAGCTCAGTATCTTCCAACCACTTTATTTTTTTTAATTTTTTAATTTTTTTTAAAGATTTTATTTATTTATTTGACAGAGATAGAGACAGCCAGCGAGAGAGGGAACACAAGCAGGGGGAGTGGGAGAGGAAGAAGCAGGCTCATAGCAGAGGAGCCTGATGTGGGGCTCGATCCCAGAACGCTGGGATCACGCCCTGAGCCGAAGGCAGACGCTTAACCTCTGTGCCACCCAGGCGCCCCCCAACCACTTTAAACACCTGCCCACAAGCCACAAAGGCATCACAGATAATCAGGATCTTTGAAGGCACCTTTTCAGAAAGTCCTTCATCACGGGAGGTGAGAGACTGGGTGTACAGGAATTTGGTGATCCTGTCAAACACACTCTCCTTAAAAAGATTTCCTGAAAAGGGGTGCCTGAGGAGGCTCAGTCATTTAAGTGAGGGACTCCTGATTTCAACTCAGCTCATGATCTCATGGATCCTGGGATCAAGCCCCACACTGGGCTCCATACTCAGTGGGGACTCTGCTTGAGATTCTCTCCCCCTTCCCCTTTCCCAACTCTCTCTCTCTCAAATACACAAATAAATAAATCATTATTTTAAAAAAAAAGATTGTATGAAAAAATATAGGGAGCAAAATTTATTCAAGGGGATCTATCACGATAGATGGAAGGACTGCGCCAATGGGGAGAGGAGAATGGGCTCAACTCCATATATAACAAAGAAAAATGGGAATTTGTAGCCAAGAAGCAGAGTGTGCATGTGTGGGGTCAGGGGATAGAAAATGACTGAGAGGAGATATCAGGAGTATCAGGGGGAGTCTGGCTAAACCAGAAGGTGGAGGATGAGGAACTTGATCGAAAATCAGAGGTGATCAGATAACAAAGATGGGAGATTCTGGTAAACTGACTAAACAGGATTCTTGCTACAATCAGACAATGCACAGATGACCACAGAATTTAAAAAGTCAGACGTACTTGGGAAGAGAATTCAGACAAGCCTGAGTAGAATTGATCAAGGAGAGAATCTTTGCCCCACTTCATTGAACAGAGTTGCAGAGTGAAGCAGTCCAGGATCCTCCCAGACAGACCACTGTATTCTGGCCAGTGCGACTTTACCCACACCACATCTGCGTCTTCATCTGGGGGCCCTCCAAATCCAAACCATGGCACATTCACATAGGGAGACCAAATATGCCAACATATTTGTACATTTGCCCGTATCTGTGAAATCCATCGGGGTCCCATGGAGTACCTTCGAGGAGAAAACATGTCTATGGAAAGATAGGAATTAAATCCTGCTTTCCTTTCCCTTCTAAGAATGTGTGGCCATTTCCTCAGCTGGGGTGACTGTGAGCATGAATGGTGAGGGAGACAAATGACCTTCCCCAGTGGCTTTTTCACGTGAGAAGAATCCCGTCCGGAACCTCCTGCTGAGATCACGTGCTATTGTCACATCATCTGCCACCGCCATTCACCCCTTGGACAAAGTGACTGTCTTCAAAGAACTTTTAGAAACGACTTGATCCCTGATTGGCAGCCTTGCATAACTAACGCCCAGGTAACTTGACAGCTGAGATTTGCTAACTCATCCACCTACTCGTTACATGTTTTAAATAAAATGAAGAGACAAATACCATCAGTTTCCATACTCAGGGGCAATGGACATTGTGATGGAAGCATTGTGTAAGCAAAGTTGCAGACCTGATTTGCCCAGAGATAGTAAGAGGTAGGAAAGAACCTTCTAGGCCAGAGATAGACACATAATAATTGCTCCTTGTATTATAGTAATACTCACCCAAGTTTCCTTTTTGCTTTGGCTTTTAAACATCAACATTGGATTATGGCAGCTAAACCATTTGTTGAGAATAAATAAGTTTGTATTAGTGAGATAGAAATAGATATATTGTTGTATAGAATTAATTTAAAGTTAAACTTCCAATAACCCAGGAATGCTAGTAATGAGATTTCTGTATATAAACTTTTGATTCTTCAGTGTGGATTATGTGACTGAGAGTATCAGGTCGTTTCCATTTCACTACTTTTAATTCATATGGATTAAATCTTCTTTTCTAGGCATAATATGATATTCAGGGTGCAATTATAGACACTATGGGCCCATTTTTACCCCCTTAACACAAGGGTCACACCCATAATTTATTAAAGGTTTCATGTGACATTGTGGTGAACAATATTATCAGAACAAAATTCTTTGTTAGGACTATTGAAGGAATAATAGTGACTTTTCTATAATTGAAACTTCTCAATAAAACATCTATTTCCCATCCTATGCAGAAAGAGGTTATTTTAATGTGAGCAACAGTTTTTAAAGACCTCTGTTTTAGAGCATGGAGAAGTACAATGTTGTTTTAACTCTACCGTCTTCTATTTTCCTTGTGCTCATTCAGTTGCGGAGGACAAGCCTGGGCTTACTTCTGCGTGTAACATTGGCTACGGGGGTGCGAGGGTTTGTGGTCTGAGCAGCACGGTTTCTGATTTCGGGAGCCATTGTTGTTGTGGTTAGTGGTACTGCAAACAAATGCATTCAGTGGTCTGGCAGACAAGAGTTAAGAATTCATATTACTAAGGGAGCAGAGAGTAACTCACAGAAAAGGCACCAATATGGCCAATATTTAGAACTGTGACATTTTTTAACTACAGCTACCTGGTGAAAAATATTGGTGGTAACGTATCACATAATAAGCATTATCTTTAAATGCTCTGTGATATTTCTCTGGGGTTTAAAATAGATTGGTTTTCTTAGAGAATGTCTGAAAAGGTTAAAGACTCTCTTAGGAAAAATACTTAAAGATGCAGATTGTATTAAAAAAAAAAAAGCACACCACCCGGATTGAAGATGCTTATGGTAGCCATTGTTAAAAGCTGGATTACCACTCTCCCTAACTGAATTCAACAAGTATATTTTTAAGATGTTATCTAAACATCTAGTTTCATTTATTTTTTAAATTTTTTAAAAAGATTTTATTTATTAATTTGTCAGAGAGAGAACAGCAGGCAGAGGGAGAAGCAGGCTCCTCGAAGAGCAGGGAGCCCGATGTGGGACTCAATCCCAGGACCTGGGATCATGACCTGAGCTGAAGGCAGCTGCTTAACCGACTGAGCCACCCAGGCATCCTGAAATATCTAGGTTTAAATAAACATGGTGGAAGAGAGGATTTCAAGATTTGAGTGTAAAAACTGAAAGCACCATCATCAGTATCGCTACACTGAAACTGACAAAGAAAAATGTGATTATTGACCTAATTTGAGAATGAACAAAGGATTCCTAAGTATAAAAGTGAGGACAGAAATCACATAGAAAATTATTAATCTATTTTAAAAGCTAAATATTTCTTTATACCAAAACCTTTCATAGGCAAATGTAAATGAAACATTGGTACTTGGGCCATATCAATGACAAATATAAATAAATGTTAAATTTCCCATGAATCAATAAAAAAAATATTAATACCTTGAGAGGAAAGACCATGAACCACTAACTATTCACCTTTACTTGCTCTAGATAATATCGTTTGATCTAATGTATTCTCAGTATCATACTGGTTAGCACACATCCCCCGAAATGACTGCGGTCATGGGAACCCCTTCCTCCTCATTCCAAATGTCTAAGCATCAAGATGCTAGTGTTGGGTTTTCCTCACACAGAACAAAAATCAGAAATCTGGCACAGGGTCAGGAACACTAATTTGTTCCATGTCACATTAGTAAAAGGGATTTTCTAAGTGTTTCAGCTTAACAAATAATCTCATTTCATTTAAAATAAGTCCTTTTAAACATATATTGTCAGGGTTTCTCATTCTGACTAATAGAAAGTCATCATTTCCTTTGTAAGCATACACAATTGCAAAACGGTGTGTTTGGCCACAGAATTCAGATCCTGTTCTCTGGAACTGTGCGGTACCCCCTTCCTGGTGCTATTCGGTCTTCGTCTTTGTAACGTCCCTATTCCCCCAAACCCTTCGATCCTGCATAACTTAGCAGATATGGAGAAAAGAAACACATGCATTTCACTCATTGGGTAATGGTACGTGCCATTCTCCGTAGAAAGAGGTCTTGATCTGTCTTCAGATCTTTTGCTTCTATCTTCTGGCACCTTTATCTAAATAGGACTTAGTATTCACCCCATTTTCAGCATTATTTTCCTTCTTGTGTCACCCAAAGATCTGTTTCTAGGCTTTTCCTTCTTTCCTTCTGGGAAGCCAACTGGCTAGCAATTCTCTCTAGGGAGTCAATGGAAATTGTACACTCAGAGCGGCAGCTGGGGGCACAGGGCAACACAAAACCGCAAGAGTCTCTGAGCACATTATCGATAATATCAGTGTGTGAGTGTATCCCCTCAGCTAAGTGGTTCGCAAGAGCCCACTTAAAGTGATTATTTAAAAAAAATAAACTATAGATTTAGCTTCTGGATATTCAGCTTTCTGAAACAATAATTATTGTTTTGTACATATCAGAGAATGGAGACAGACTATGGTCTTTCAGGGAACAGCAGTATCAGAATAAGATTTGCCCATTAAGGCTTGAGCTGAAACGATTACAACAGGAGCGCCTGGGTGGCTCGGTGGGTTAAGTGTCTGCCTTCCGCGCAGGTCCTGATCCCAGCGTCCTGGAGTTGGGCTCCCTGCTCAGCGGGGAGTCTGCTTCTCCCTTTCCCTTTGCTGCTCCTCCTGTTTGTGGTCTCTTACTCTCTCTCTTTTTCTCTCTCTCAAATAAGTACATAAAATCTTAAAAAAATCAAAAACAAAAACACCTGCTGCCACATTTATTTGCATGCTTGCATCAGAAAGCTGAATGTCTAATACTGAACAAGCGGCCTCATTCAAACACCGGTTAGATTCAACGTAATCAATGCGTATCGTTTAGATTTCAGGCTGAAGTACTGTTTCCCCAAATATGTCTGGCACAAGGAGTAGTGGGTTTCCACACAAGATCTATGACTCAAACCTCCACTCAGGTTCTTGGAGTTTACACGCATAGCTGGCTGTCAAGGACATGGGAACCTGGAGCCAGTGCATTTGTGTCTAAGCCAGTTTCAGCGTTCACTAACTACAGCACTGCGAGCGAGTTACTGCTCCTTGGTGTCCCTCAATTACCCTGCTCTAAAAGGAGGATAAAACAGCACCTACATTGTAAGACCGTTGTGGGGCTAAAATGAGGGGTTATAGAGTCAAACACCGGCAACAGTGCCTGGCACATAGTGAGGTCTGTAATTATCACCATCGCCATTGCCATCATCGTCTCTACTTATTTGTTAGCTCTAGAATCTTCCTTAAGGGGTTGTGGACCATGGTGAAAGAGAAACTCTGTAACTCTTTCCCTTCCCTGCAGGTGTCTGATGGCTAAAGTCCAGACCCCACAGCAAGTGCCAGCTTTATGGACACTGTGGGAATTGTCCAGTCTTTTTTGTTTTTGTTTTTTTTTTTTTGAGGACAAATCTTTCTTTTTAAAGATTTTATTTATTTATTTATTTAGAGAGCTCAAGTGGGGGTGGGTGTGGACAGAAGGAGAAGGAGAGAGAGAATCTCAAACAGGCTCCATGCTCAGCATGGAGCCCAATGATGTAGGGCTCACTCCCATGACTCAGAGATCATGACCTGAGCTGAAATCAAGAGTTGGACACTCCGCTGACTGAGCCTCTCCCAGGCTCCGCGTCCAGTCTTCAGCTAAGAGCACTGTCTCTCTGTGTGGCTGAGAATGCCATGTTCTGTTAGTGCTGCTTCCCTCAGCAGCCATACCTCGTTCCGGAGGGCAGTCCAAAAGCTAGGGGGTGGTTTTGCCTTCTAGAGACAATATGCTTTTGGAAAAAAAAAATGAGTAGGTAAAATGCTTAAGGAGCTTGTGTAGGCAGGCCTGTATAATAAAGGTCATAATCGTTATAGCTATATAACTATATTTCCTGAGTACTTGGGTCTAGGCACTTTGTTAAATGCTCTACATAAATTTTCTTAAATAATTTCTGTAACAATCTAGAAGGTAGATATTACTATTGCTGTCATTGTTAACAGAGGAGGAAACTAAGACATAAATATTAGATAATTGATCTGAGGACAAATACTTGTTCAATAAACATCAGCACCAAGGAGAGAATTTAGATCTAACTCTAAAATCAAGACACTGACTATAATGCCGTGTTACGTCTAACCTGGTATAATGGCGTCATGCATTGCACAGAGAGGGCTCTGCCTCCGTAGTTTTCCATGAACACTGATTAGGAAAACATGACTACTGATCGGTTTGGTTACTGATGTGATTTCTTATTTTTCAAGATGCTCCTCCTGGGATTCTTGACTTTCTGGAACTGCACCATTTTAGATATACCTGATTCTGCTCATACGCCCTCCAAAATGGATGGATGGATACAGCAAATTACAATTCCATAAACATGTCTGAGAGTCTCCTGTCTCAACCATGTCATCAACTCTTGATGTTCTCAGCCTTACTTTTTTCTTTCTTTTTTAATTTTTCCCCTAGTTTTCTTCTCTTTTTCCTAATACCTCAGTATCTCTTTCACATAAAGCTTCTACTTTTAATTAACTATCAACAGGTTAATACTTTCATACTCAAGTTTTCTCCTGCTTTTGTAACAGCACACATAAGTAGAACAAATATTTCTTGCAAAATAGGAAAACAAGTTAAGCCCCAAGTTAATTTACTGCTCCATAGGAAAAATCAGGATTTTATTATCAGCTTCATTAGGTGTCCTTATTATTAGATAGCAAACTCTGAATGTATAGATATATTTTTTAAAGGTTCCTAGAGAAAATTTGTTAATAATCTCCAGTCCTGTCCCAAAGATATTTAATGAAGCCCTTTGATGCCTTGGAGGCGGTAGGAATAAAATCATGCTCCAATCCCTTGTCCCCCTTGATCTTTGTGTATATGGACTTTGGGGCTAAGTATTTGCCTACTGGGCAGTGGGCTTTGCTTGATAATACCAGTGCAAATTTTTCATCTCTGACTTTATCTTAAGAGTGGGATTTAAGATCCAAGAGAACAAGTAAGTAATAACAAAGAAAGTGTAGATTGTCATGGGGGAACTCCCACATTCTTTATTACATGGTGTTTATTTAATTTTTTCTACTTCGTTTTCCAATTTCCCAACTTCATACCAAAATTGGTTTTGAGGTGACTCTCATCGAATTCTGGAGTTTAACTCTCTGCCATTACTCTCTTTCATAAAGAATACATCGAGAAAGTAGTTCAGAATGTATACTCCATATCAATATGTGGTTTAATTAAAATACTCTTTGATTCTTGGGGATGCCTGGGTGGCTCAGTGAGTTAAGCATCTGCCTTCTGCTCAGGTCATGATCCCAGGGTCCTGGGATTGAGGCCCTTATTGGGAATCTCTGCTCAGTGGGGAGTCTGCTTCTCCATTCCCTCTGCCTCTCCCCACCACTTGTGTTCTCTCTCTCAAATAAATACATAAAGTCTTTAAAAAAGGAAATAAAATACCCTTTAATTCTTCACCTTAGAATACCATCTGATCCTTCGTGTCCTTGGAGTGACTTGGAGGTGTGCCAGGAAGAGCTGCACAGGCTGCATCTCTAAAGAGCTCTTCAATTTTCCTGCATGAAGATTCGACAAAGCAGGGAACTCTTAAGGCAGGTCAGAACTCTCAGCTAGGTCCTGTCGCTAACCGGGCAGTTCTATGGGAGGCCTGCTCCTCCTCCTCTTCTGTTTCTCCGGGACCATGCTGTCAGCCCAGCCCCCCACCCCACATCATTCTTCATCTTCTCTGCCCTCTTTCCCCTTCTTTCCCTACTCAGGGAGCTTCTACCACAACAATCGTCCTGTTCCTGTTGCAGTAATCATAAGACTTTGGAGAAAGAAAACACAACAAATTCATTATATACACACATACAAACATCATGATCCACAACAGAGTTGTTGTCTCTGCTACCAAAATAACATAGAGTGAAGTGACCAGTTCAGAAAACAAAAGTACTAAACCTGGGCTTTGAATGCATGTTATCTGTTACAAATACGTTACTATGGAAGATCAAGGATGCTTTCAAACTTTGATGTCAGATACTGTCAGAACCGAAATCACATTCTTTGGTTATTCTCACATAGGACAATTGGTTTTTGAAGACATAAGCAATTTTTGGAAATAGCTAAAACCCACTTAGAGTCACACAGAATGATTAAGGTGGGTGGTTCTATGAGAAATAACAAATAAGGGATCAATTTCAGAAAGCTGTAAGGGGCTATAGCATTGAATATGGAAATTTATTGTGCATGGGATACAAATCAACCATTTGGATTCCGTGTGTGTGTGTGTGTGTATGTGTGTGTGTGTGTGTGTAAAGTTATTGGTTGGAAATATGTAGGTGCCTCACTGTGGCCATTCATATATATTTTCCAGAGAGACATCTTAATCAGTCCCATCCTCACGCTTATTGACATGGCACGTGACTCCCACCTCTCCAGTAGTGTAGGCTCTTTGAGGTAAGATCTTGTCCATCCCCGCATGGCCCAGCCCTTTGCCTTGTACACCATGGGTACTTCCCGATTTCATCTAAAAGAGAAAATGAATGAATATGTGGTGTGCCTCTTGTCCTAACCCAGTTCCACGTCTGGGCCTGGGCTCCTGAGTGCACTTCTCATTCAAACCATTGGATCACCCTGAGTGCTGATTTTCATGTTTTCTACTCCGTGGGTCCCCTTTTTTCCTTTGCTGAGCTCTGTTCTCAGACCCCCCCTCCAAAGGAAATATCTCCATGTTCTTTTCTTGTTATGTATCACAACTATTCTGAAAGTAGACAGACTTTGGTGACTGACTGGATCAAGGAATGACCTCTTACACCTTGGGCTTTCTAAACAGTTAATGTTTTCACCATTCATTATGTGGTTAATCACATACCAACTTAGGGGTCTATGCAACCAGGCAGAATCTGAGATTCTAGCATCTTGTCTCCAGCTGTTGGCCACAGCCCGCTTATCTTCCCTGGGTCACCTCTTCCTTATATTCTATTCTAGTGGGCATTAGAAGGTAATGGATAAAAGTACTACCTCTGAAATAAAAAAATATTAGATGTATTTCTTCCTAATTGGCAAGTTTCTAGTTAAGTTTCGGTCTCCTTCTTTCTAAGTCCAATATGAGAATATCTACTTTACAGAGATGCTCTATGTTTGGAATGAAACAATACTTGTTTTAATTTAATTTTATTTTATTTTATTTTATTAAGATTTTATTTATTTATTTGAGAGAGAGAGAGAGAGAGCACAAGCAGGGGAAGCAGCAGGCAGAGGGAGAGGGAGAAGCAGGCTCCCCACTGAGCAGGGAGCCTGATGGAGGGCTCGATCCTAGGACCTTGGGATCATGACCTGAGTTGCAGACACTTAACTGACTAAGCCACCCAGGCTCCCCTAAAACAATACTCTTAAATGGCTTTATAGGTAATCTGGCACCATAGGCACTCAATACCTCAGTGCATTATATCAGTATAACAACAACTTTTCGGCAAACCAAATAATTTCAATATTCTCTGCAATTTTCAAATGTCTCTCTCTGAGTAGATGGTTTTCCTTATTTCACAGAGAAAAATAGAAGGTTTTGTACAGAAATTTTCAAAATTTTCATTCACCTAACATACAAAATTACTTGCACTAACAAAAATCATTCTTGCCGCAGAAAGTCATATCTAATTATTTTCTGATCTTTGAGTCCCTTCCTTGCCTTCTCCCTGTACCTCTTCATATTATCATTTATATTATTTATTCTGTCTCCTTCCTATTATCACATAAACAAATGCAAAATATCGTTCCTGTCTTAAAGGAAAAAAAAAAGTATTGTTTTGCCCCTATCTCTCCTTTAACCTATCTCTTTTTTTCATAGTCTACCATGTTGGAAAAGTTGCCTACTTTTGATTTCCTCTTGCTCACTTTCCCATGTACACCTCAGCCCATTGCCAGCAGGCATCTCCCCTCACCCCTACCTTGAAACTGCTCTCACCCAGTTGGCTAAAGACATTATGGCTGAAGGAAGCAGCTACAATTTAGTAGCACAAGCTGCAGAGCCAGATACTTGGGACTGAATTCTGTCTCCAACATTGTTACTCTGTGATCTTAGGTGGGTTACTTAAACTCTCTATGCCTTACTGTCCTGATTTATAAAATGGAAATAAAATTACTGAGTGAATGCATGTAAAGTACTTAGAATGGAGATCAGCAAACTGTAGCCAGCCTGTTGACTGATTTCAGAAATAAAGTTTTATTAGAACACAATTGTGCTACTCACTCCTTTATGTGTTGTCAGTGGCTGCTTTTGCACTTAAAGGCCATTGTGACAGAGATTATACTGCCCAGAAAGTCTAAAATACTTTCTATCTGGCCTTCTGTGGCAAAGTTGCTGACCTCTGGCTTATAACCATGTCTTGCACATAGTAAGCCCTCACAAATATCAGGTGGTGTTGTGAGTCAGACTCTAGGTAACACTTGCCATCCTACAGACAAGACTGAGACAAAGGGCCTATCCCATTCCCTTTCTTCTCCTACCGATCTTCCTAGTTCTTATGTTCCATAGATGAGAGAAACCATATGATAATTGTCTTTCTCTGCTTGACTTATTTCACTTAGCATTATCTGCTCCAGTGCCGTCCATGTTGCAGCAAATGTTGAGAACTCGTTCTTTCTGATAGCTTAGTAATATTCCATTGTATATATGGACCACAGCTTCTTAATCCAGTCATCTGTTGAAGGGCATCTCGGCTCCTTCCACGACTTAGCTATTGTGGACAATGCTGCTATGAACATTGGGGTGCATATGGCCCTTCTCTTCACTACATCTGTATCTTTGGGGTAAATACCCAGTAGTGCAATTGCTGGATCATTGGGTAGCTCAATTTTTAACTTTTTAAGGGACCTCCACACTGTTTTCCAGAGTGGCTGCACCAACTTGCATTCCCACCAGCAATGTAGGAGGGATCCCCTTTCTCCACATCCTCTCCAACAATTGTTGTTTCTGCCTTGTCAATTTTTGCCATTCTAACTGGCTTAAGGTGGTATCTTAGTGTGTTTTCTTTAATAATATATTTTTATTATATTATGTTAGTCACCATACCTTACATCCCTCTTTTTTGATGTAAAGTTCGATGATTCATTTTTTTGCGTGTAACACCCAGGATGGGCTGGTTATGGGTAGTAAGGAGGGCACGTATTGCATGGTGCACTGGGTGTTATACGCAACTAATGAATCATCGAACTTTACATC
>NC_048221.1:63726009-63870302 GCF_002007445.2 Ailuropoda melanoleuca | reverse complement strand
AAAAATATAAAAACAAAACAAAACAAAAACAAACAAACAAAAAGACTGAGACAAAGGGGAATAAAGTCATTTGTCCATGTGTATCTAGTTTGTAATTACTGGAATCAGGAATTAAGCACACCCTTAATATCTTTGACCCCAAAACCTATGATACTGACCATAATCTTGTATTGAGTTCTAGACTCATTACGGGGCACATTGGCAAGTTTCAGCATTTTCTTATTTAACTTTGGTTTTGCCTCACATCCTCATGCTGTAAACAATGTTTTCGTAAATGCCACTTCTGAGTCTAGCACACATGTGTTAAATAAAAACTTGCTGGTTCATTTATTCTAGAGCAAGAATGTATCCTCCATCCATCTTTGTACCTACCCCAATGTGAGTGGAACATGGCCCGGTATTCTAAAAACACTGTATTCACTGTTTTTTGGCAACATCTCTAAATCACTCCCTCTCTCTTGCATTCTGTTTAGCTTGTAGATACTGCTTTTTTTTTTTTTTTTTGGCTGAATCAACATGTGAACCTCATTTTGTAGGATTTGTTAAAAATATAATTAAAATGTTGTATAAAGGTTTAGGCCAAATTGGCCTGGATCCTAGAACACGCTCTTAGCAAAACCTCAAGGAATATATGTTCATAGAAAAGGTTTGCTCTCTGGGATTCCCTCCCACTTGCTTTAACCTGATATTTTGCTTATTCTGCTATGAAATTCCTCAGAGGAGTGAAACAGTAGCTTGCCTCATTAAGACTCATCATTTACAAGATGTTGACAAATGTTGGCATTTATCCTGTTAACATAATAAATGTGAGAAAAATGACCATTTGGCATAGATAGTTCCATGCAAAATGCAAGCATGGTTGAGAATGAGGATGATTTGTTCGGTTGTCTAAGGAGCATTCTTCAGTATTACATATTGGAATAAATACATTTGGGAAATAATAATTATTTCTTCTTTGCCCCATCAATATAATTTCTCTCTCGCTCCCCCTTTTTTGTTTTTTTGGCAGTGGGCAGGCAGGATAGCTCGAAACATAATCAAACCTTGAACTCAGGAAAATACCCATATAAATTTTGTTTATTTTTTTCATCTTAATAAAGTTTAGAATTTTTTTTCTTTTCTGGAAGAAAGTGATTACTTTTGTCTCATTATTTTCACACTTGGTTATTCTTTTCATAAAATATGTATGTGTGCAATAATCATACGTTTTTTGTTATTGTCAAACATTATAGATCTTCCACCTTAATACATAAAAGGCAGTATAAACAAATACAAATGAAAAAAAGCTGGTGGGATTTTTTTTTTAATGAAAAGGATTTCATCTCTATTAATGAAAATATGTTGAGACTCTAATTTATTCAGTTTCACAGAACTTGAAGTTGACACTGAGCTTCTAGATATGTGTACAGACACACACACATACACATATTTACATCAGGAAAGAGCAAAACAGCCCCTGGCATCCAGGAGCTGGCCTGGCACGCACAGCCAGATCTTGGTGTTCTTCTGTTGAACATAAGCAATTTCATCTGCACCAGACAAGGCCACTCTGTGACGAACGAAGACAAAAACAAGACCACTGCTTAGTCATGGCTGAACACAGACCAAGTCATAACCATTGTCTAAACCACGCAGATGACCAAACACCACCCCGACCCCATTCTGGAAACCCACCCCAACCACTACATTTTGGGCAATTAAATACAACATTACTTTAGTTTGATGCTAGTCGTGCCTCCTTCTAGATAAGATTTATTTAGATCCCCAATCACAAAAATTACCCATGATTCCCGCTAACACCCCATCCAGAGACAGTACCCAATGTCATCCAACACAAACTCAAATCCTACAATATGTCCTTTCTAACACTGTCCTACTTAAGAACATTCGGCAATGCGTGTGTTCCTGGTGCTGTTGGGCTGAAGGGCAGTGGCCATATATAAACAGTAATACAATCACATCACGTAGTAACACAGGCTTTACTCTCACATAAAAACAACTGCCTTACAGTTAAATGCTTGTATTGGAAAGCGTTACTTCACATAAATTTCTTCAATTCATTTTTGTAATACCGCTAGGAGGCAAGCATTGGTATAATAGTTTGGCATGCAAAGAAACTAATATGAAAATAATTAAGAGACCTAATAGTTTACATTTAAGAGTAACAAAGTCGCAACTTGAATCCAGGTTTTTTGACTCCTTGCTTTAAACTTCATCTCAACATATAGAATTTGATCGAGTGGAATCCTGCCAAACATGATGCCTTTACCTGTCTGTATCTCCAGTGGATCCTAGGCTCCAAGAAAGTAGGGGCTTGTCCTATTAATTTGCATATAACTACTCCTTCATGGCATGGATTAGGTGCTCAGTAAATATTTATTGAACTCAAGCTAACTAGGGTATGAATCAGCGAGGGAAGCTAGTCCCGCAGCCAGAAGGAGCAAAATTCCAGGTGATCTAAAGAAATGGATTCTTAAATTCATATCTCTGTGTTCCTGTAACAAACAGGTGCAATTCAGAGACAGACTAGTTGCTTCTGGAAGGGGATCTTGGAAGAGATGGAAAGGGCTCCAGTTGTAAAATTCTGAGTACCGGCGCGGTAGGACACCACAACAGGGGGCTTGATTCAGAGGCATGATATTGACTTGCACAAAATCGTCTACTACCTGCCTTCTCAGACGTGAAAAAAATGAACAAAATACGACTAGAGAAGAAACTTGAAACAGTATTGGAAATGAGGCAATAACAGTAATCCAAAGCAAGAAACATTGAAAGTATCAGTTGAGTACAAGACAGGCTGTGACGTTGAAGAAAGACATTGGGACCAACAAGCCGCTTAGCTCGCTGTTATGGCATCGAACCCCAGTGAGAATCACACAGAGGTACTCGGAGCCCAGGCACACAGGCCAGTTTGGAGGCAAGAATGGAAGAAAAGAGCCTGCGTGGGAAGCTGGACAAGGAAATCCCTGCATTCATAAATATTGTTGATGCCTCTGATACTGGGATCCGATTCTAAGGCCAGTGGTACTACTAAGATTATATATTAAACTAGTACCATTTAAAATATATGAGGTAAAAATGTTCTTATAATGTGATTGAAAATATTTAAATACACACAAAGTAAAGTAAATAAATATCACAGGCTATAGTTGTGGCTATAGTTGGTTGATGGTAATATAGGAATATACGCAGTAGAGAAATATAATAGAAATTAAATACAAATATAACATATGTAATAATATAAATAAATGAATAATGTAAATTAAATGATCACAAAAATCCCATGAATAATTCTATAGCAAACATTAGTGTCTTCCCCTGTAAACTGTAACCTCGTCTGGCGGAGGCAAACCCTGTGTAGCGGACACTGGTTCCACTGAGTTTTGCTGGTCTGACCCTAAGCTTCACCTCACCTCTCCCCATGGGCCGCAACCCTACTTGTACCTGCCCTTCTTCATTTTGCTTGGTCTTCTTAATTCAGCTAGGTTGCGTCTTCCTGCTCTCAACCTTTAGTCTTTTTGGTGGAGCTGAGGTAACTGGGCCCTGGCTTGACTTCGACTTTTTTTTAAAAATTATTTATTTATAAATATATTTTTTAAATTTTATTTTATTATGTTATGTTAGTCACCATACAGTTTTGGAAACCTGGCCGGAAAAGGACTCCTGCTGGCTGTCTAAGCTGTTCTCTTCAACACCCATTCTGGTAGATTGGATAGTGACCAGTCTGTGAGGGGTAAAGGCACTTTGCTTTAGGAAAGTAAGGAGGCACCTGCATGTTGTAAATACGAGTCATTACATTTCATTTTTAAAAGAAGAGCAAATCCCAGGGCTCCTGGGTGGCTCAGTTAGTTAAGCAACTGCCTTTGGCACAGGTCATGACCGAAGGATCTTGGGATTGAGCCCCTGAGTTGGGCTCCCTGCTCAGCAGGCAGCAGCTTCTCCTTCTCCATCTGTCCCTCCCCCCTGCTTGTGTTTTCTTTCAAATAAATAAATAAATAAATAATAAAAATAAATAAATAAATAATAAATAAAATCTTTAGAAAAAATTAAAAGAAGAGCAAATCCCATTGAGCTATATATGGGTACTACTTAAATGCAGAAATAGAATTGGTTCATGGTACTGTTTCAAGAATTCTTAAAGTTTATAATGACTTGTCAAGATTGAAATAATGTCATGGTGCTTGAAGTATTATCATTGTCTGATTTAAAAAAAATAGATCATCACTTTGGGGTGTGGGGTAGAATGTCCAGAAAATCCCTATAGAGAAGAGACAAAAAGTATTTTTTAACTATTAACTTCTTTGATAATAAGGCATGTGAGAGAATGAAATGTATAATTGTATTAAACATGTGATTCCTAATTTATATAATCATTTGGTTTAAAAATTTGAAACAACAGGAGATCATTCAATATTTATTTCACTGTATTTCAGCATTCATAGGGTCAGATTTTAAAAGCATTTCAGGGGCGCCTGGGTAGCGCAGTCGTTAAGCATCTGCCTTCGGCTCAGGGTGTGATCTCGGCATTCCCGGATCGAGTCCCACATCGGGCTCCTCCGCTGGGAGCCTGCTTCTTCCTCTCCCACTCCCCTGCTGTGTTCCCTCTATCCCTTGCTGTCTCTCTGTCACATAAATAAATAAAATCTTTAAAATAAAATAAAATAAAAGCATTTCAAAACCATCACCCTATAAATGATGTTATGTGTTAGATGTTCGGGATATATGTGAATTTTGTTAATGATGCTTTATTTGGTATTGATGCTTATGCTTTATTCTCAAATATACTTGGGTAATGAAATATATTAGAAGCAATTAAACCTCATTTGCTAGTAGAATCATGTTTTTAAAAAAGGGATTTAGATTAAATAGCAGAGTTACCTGGATCTAGGCTTTTCGTGAAGTAAAACAGTGCTATTTTTGTGATGCTTTCAGTCACTCCAGAGAGTTGATACAAAGAACAACTATGGTGCATACCATCATTTTAGAGATAAATTCATTGATTCATCCATTTTTAAATTTACCTGATGAGTATTCAGGGACTACTTGCCTGGTACAAGACACTTTGCTGGGTATCATCAACTGATCAAAGAACTGTGTAAGTCTTGTGCTGAAGGGTGATGGAGTTCCCTGGAAGCAGACCATTGGCATCTCTACTGAGCATTCACGGTTTAGTCCGTGAAGGTCTCTGGAATGTTGGAAGTTTTTACTTTTCCCACAAAGAAGTATGAGCTAGAGTCTCCTGATGAGAGAGTAATGGGCTAGCAGACATTTGCTTGGCAAAGGTCAGATTCTAGTGGCCCATTCATTGCTATTGTACTCCTGAAAATCACGTTTGCTGTCATTAAAGTCACACCGTGTTACTATTAAATAAACTTTATGAGTGAAATGACAAAACTTGTGGCATTCTCACTATGGGGTCCTTGGGATTTATGACGGTCATCTCTTATGAATGTCAAGGGCTTTCAAATGTTCCATGGTGAATCCTACAGGCTCATGTCTTAAGACCTGGAGGGATACTCAGTGTTGGCTACAGAGTGAGGGAAACTGAGCGTTCCACAAGCTATCTACAATCTCAATAGCTGTGTTGTGTCCTTTGGGTCGTTGCCCTTCTGATGAGTCTTCTGAACATTTGGTGAGCCTTGTGGTTCTTCTGCAGCGACATTAGGGTCCAAGGTCTACACTGAAAACTATGGAGTTCAAACCTACAGCCACCTGATAATCAATCCAGCCTCCCTACCCTATCACCCTCAAATTATTTTAGGCATGTTTATTCTTCTTGAGCTGCTACCTGAGGGCATCTATCCTCTGGGCATTTAGGTCTGGAATTTCTGGAATGAACAGCCACTCACAGGAGAGTAATTTGAATTAATATAGTCCATGATCGGTCTGTATATTTACTGCAGAATATGGTAGAAATTTTGTGGAAATCTTATTTCTGTGAGGTCCACGTTCCACTTCTCTTCATTCTAAAAACAGATCTTTAGAATGGAAGCTAAAATCTGAGAGAGTTCTTAACTGAGCATATATTCTCAGCTACATTTCCAGGGGGGAGGATACAAAAATAAATCGCCAACCACCTCACATTATTTTGAACATTTTTAAATGCAATTTCATTGGAAATTAACATTTGAACACTGTCATCAAACTTGAACCCAAAGGATTTCAGAGAGCTGTTGGCCAGAATAATCCATTCATATCCATGAGGATAAATCTCTAAAAATGATTTAGCTCTTGATTTAATCTTTCTACTGTGAATTTAGCTCAGGATTCATTTGGGTTTTATTTTGGAAAACAGTCTTTAAATAAATCTGAGCAGGTAATACAAAATGATGGAAAGGACATTTCTGGTGGCAATAGGAACTTGGGGTTTCTCATCCTCAAGAAATAGAGGTCTTAGATTTGCACTGGAGAAATGATCTAGTTTCAGAGGTAAGGTGTTTATGGAAATTGATACATG
Source organism: Ailuropoda melanoleuca (assembly GCF_002007445.2). NCBI lineage: Eukaryota > Metazoa > Chordata > Mammalia > Carnivora > Ursidae > Ailuropoda > Ailuropoda melanoleuca. Next base: position 63,863,845 of record NC_048221.1, on the reverse strand, counting down.
ACTATTTGCCAATTTGAAGCTTTGTAGAATAAGGTCACTTTATCTGTATACATGGATATAAATCCCTATTTTCCTTCATGATTTTGTTTGCTATTGGGAACTTGCAAACTTCAAATAAAAGACTAGCCAGTCTTAGATCAGACAACTCCAACACAGGAAAAATTGACAACCATAGTTTTAGGAAGTTCATTTTCTGCTTTTAGTTATAGAGAAAAAGGCATCCTGCTGTAATCAAATATATACAAACATTTAGTGTCAGGTCTTCACACCATTTGCAGAATTAATGATACCCCATATTTTAAAGGTGAAGTTCATTTTGTGTGTAAAATGAGGAAGGCATCTTGAAAATAAGGACTCGCATACTGATAGGAATTATGAAAACACCTCTCTCTGCTCTGCCTTAACACAGAGTTTTTAAAAACCTGATTGATTAAAAAAAAAAACTGATTGCTAATAAGATAAAATCCAGGAAAAAAAAAAAGAAGGTTAGGTTTTCTGTTGACAGGCATTCTTGTAACTCTTCAGTGACCTAAATTTGAACAAGACTGGATTCTAATGGCTTAGAATGTTCTCCATTAAATATAAGAACATCCAGTTAATTAATTAGCCCTTGGTGTTAAATGAATTTTTTAAGCCTGAGAGATGAGGGGAATGTGGGATTTGTGGTGACTTGACAGTGAACGTGAATGATGTTAAACCCAGAGTAACTGTTAATATCAAGTACCTTGCAGCTGGGAGCCCAGTGATGGAGGGTGGGCAGGTATAGCAGCAGTGAGACCTTAAGAGGATCTGAGTGTTAATTTATTATCAATGCCTACATAAGTCTTGTTTGCTCTCAACTTCAGCAATAATATATTATATTCCATTATTTTATTGCTTAGGATATATTTTCCAAGTAACAGCGCAATGATTTAATGTTAACATATAACATTTTTACATCAGTTCTCTTTCAATCAAACCTAGATCAATTATGGCACATTCAGAAAAAGAAAAAAAATGTCCCAGTGTGGTTCTAATATGGTCCTTGGTCATGGTTATTTCTTTAGTAAAACAAATTTAGTAAAACAATAGGAAGCAAGAGGATGGGCTTGGGACATGATTTATTTAAATTTCCTGTCCAGGTTATCACAGAAAAAATGAAATTTTACTATTGGGGAAGTTCTTGATTTTGCATTCTAAGAGCCAATTTGCTGGAATGGGATGATGTATGTTAGTCCCAATTACTGTTTTAACCCTTTACTTATAGAGATATTACAACTTCTATTCTGTTCCTTTATTATCAGTGAAATAGGTGAAAATTCAAATTCCACTCATTCAGCAAGCACAGTGATGCTTATTTAAGCTTTCGATGTTCTCTTTTACTGGTGCAAATTTTTTCCTGCATTTGTTTGAAATGTGGAGTATTGAGCTAGGTGTTTCAGAGCCACCTAAATCAGGTTACTGTTCCACTTGCCGAGCACCTAGAATTAAATCAGCCTCAACGTCCCCACGGAATGTCAGCTTCACGAGGTCAGGGCTATTTCTCAGTGTTTCGTCCTACTGCATTTCTGCACCACCTGCAACAGTGCCTGCTATGTGGGAGGTCATCAATCAGGCTTTTTTCTATGCAGCACAGACTTGAGTGTCTAAATGTGCCAGTAGTCTGAACCCCACAAACAACCAACTTTTCTGAGAATAATTAGCACAGCAGCCCCCTTCAGTGATAGCATAGGGGAAGAGTGAGAAAAGGCATTTCCTCCTAGCCACGCCCTTTTTAAAAAAACACTAACCCCTGCCCTTCTTACAAGGGTTAGTTAAAGATATTTCATATATTCTTATCTAGAAATGAATTGTTTGGAACTCAGCAGTCTATGAGCGACGAATGGACAAAGTGGACCTCTTTTTGAAGTGGATATATATATATATAATGTGTATCACAAAAGGAGAGCATTCTAAGTCATGGGAAGCAAGTCAAGAGGACATTTAAAGAAACCAAGTTATTGCAAAGAGCTTTTAAGCTAATGATCCTTAGCAAAGGAGCTGCTGTTTGGTTCCTAAAACATCGTACCTCCTTCAAACAGGTACAGCAGGAGTAGGGCATTCTATTTAAGAAGCCCTTCTTATTTCTCCCGTGGCTACTCAGGAGGGATTTTAGAGATCTCATGAAAGCCCAGATGTCTTGAACATGTTACCCCACTTTTAAGAGATTGCCTGAAACATCATCGAAGACACTTAAGCTTAAAGACTAATCCTTTTTTGAAATACAGATATCCATTGGAAGGATGATATTTTCTGCTGTTACCTGTCATTTTCACTTGATTGAAGGAAATGGCTAAAATCAGGCTCTAAAAGAAGGGATGAAAGCAGAGACCACAACATCCTTCGATGCCCCACGGAGAAAAGTGACACGAATCTGAGGACCCAGTTCTCCTTGTGGAAAGCCTGTGGTGGGGTTAGCATGAGCTCTGTCTGAGGCTGGACAGTGTACATTTCTTTTTTCTCATCTCTTATCATTACTACCTGATTAGGTAGGACTGAATCCTTGCTTAGCTCTTTTTACCCTTATCTTAAAATGGTGTTCCTTGGAAAGCAAATGTTAGGGAAGAGGTGACATACTTGTGAACTTTGTCTCTTCACACTAGGTGACTATTTAAAAGCCCTCAAGCTTCTCCCTCACTCTCCCTCTCTTCCACTCTCTGTCTGTTGGTTGGTTACTTCACTAGTCTTCAGATAACCCAGGCCTGAAGGATGTCATTCCAGAATTTGCTTCACACACTCAGGTGCTCTGTTTTAACGTCATTGGTCCTTGTATTCAACCAAGAAAGGGATAAAGAGGTAGTCTGAGGGGATATGTGTCAGCTCAACTTTCTTCATCTTGTCCAGGGATAACTTTTGAGTAACAGCCACCAATACCACACCACCTATTTCTTCTTAGACTCTCAACCCAAAGGTTTCCATTTCTAATTCCTCAAACACAATGTTTTAAGGGAAGTGCATGTTTCCGTGTTTAATGCTAGAGTTTGCAGTGGCATTAATTGATACCTGTTCTTCAACAAAATCCTAACACAATGGCATCTTATATTGTGAAGTGAGTGGTCAGACATTGAGTGATCATACTTTCCATCCAGGAGTATTCTTGAATGTGTTGTTTTTCATCTTGGTAAAGGGGTGTTCTTTTCTTCAGGCCATAAGTTTTTCTTTCAAACATGTATACCCAGGGCCCCAATGCTCCCCCTCCCAATGAAACTCACCTTTCATGCATTTGCCAACCTTTAATAGATGCATCCATGGGTTTTTAGAAAAAGGCAATACTCTTCCATGTCTTCAGAGTTGAATCAAAGATCAGAAGTAAGTGTGTGATAATTGAAAACTATTGGTCTGGGTAGATTTAGACTGCTTTGAGAAAAATAACAATAGAGATTCTGGAAAATATTTGTAGTTAACCATGTGTTAAACTATGATATATATCCTAAAATGTAATGGTGGTTTTTTGAGAGTCAGAGAACCTACAACATATACTTCAATTAGAAGAAACTTATAGTCAATGTATAAACAAACAAAATAGGTGATGTAAATATTTCATAAGTAAGGTTGCTGTGAATACAGACATGGCAATTTAAAAAAAGAAAAGCAAAAGTTGCTTTTTTTTCTACCTAAGAAATGTATATAAATAGTAGGGGGAAGACTTTTTGTTGGGCTTTGAAGTGTACATAATGTGGACATGCAGATATGGAGGAAGAGCCCTTTGGGTGAAGGTTCAGTGTGAAAGAGAGCAAGGGAGGGGAAGGGATCCATGGGACATTGTCCACTTTGAAGTGATTATGAAAAGAGATCCAATTATGAAGATGTGTTTAACCAAGATTTAGGGCTGCAGTATAATAATCCAACTGAAGAGTGTACTTGATGCGTAGACAATAGGGGAAGGCAGAGTATACTAAGCAGAGAGAACCATAAGAGTTGTGCGTTAGGACATTTAATTTGACAGAACTCTGACAAAGAATTAGAAAGGGGGCAGACTAGAAGGTGGGTAGTCCAGTTAGGAGGCCATTTTAACAGCCTAGATAAGAACAGCGAGCATACAGAGTGTGGAATGCTAATACAAGAATACTTCCAAGATAGAATGGAGAGTAAGCAGAAATGATAGTGGTGGAAGCAGGTTGAAAATGGAGTCACAAATAAGCCTGAGGCTGATAAAGGGCTGAATGGAGTGCAGACTACTGAAGATAGCATCTTGATGAATACTGTATCAAGAAGCAGATGGAGAGAATCAAAGGGTGTTCTTCCAGATCACATAGCGTAAAACTACGCATCTGTCACAAGAGTGTGTGAACCCTTAGTACGTAGTGTGTTTACTCCAATCATACCTGCAAAAACGTCATTACAGTGTTTCAGTACCCCCACTCAGTACAATGCCAATAATCAGAGTGGTGATTACATCAGCAAATTTACTTCCTGGGGTCTGGAAAATGAGAACTGGAACAAATCTTTTTTTCTTTTCTTTTTTTTTTTAATGGAATAAATCTTAACCAGAATCAACCAGAATGATCCGGGTGGCAGCTAAATATAATCATGCAAAATTTAAATGGGGTTGTCTGTAAACACGGATATCTGGCATTTAAGAATGCCAGGTCAATATTGTCCCCTAGTGTTAAAAATGTTAAGTATTTCTATAACATTAATTCAGCTACGAGGCATGTAGATTTTAACTTGGGCTCTTAATAAATTATATGGTACGGACTGGTAAAGATATCTGGAACTTTCATAACAGAGCTCAGACCAATGTGAATTCCCATCCAATACAACAGTACGTATGTCAAATGTGGCAATTTAAGGCCACATTTTAGTCCTATTGGACTTTACCACTTTTCTGTTCCTCCCACCAATAAAATCTATTTTTCTCAACTTTTCTTGCAATGTGTTTGGGTTCCAGTATCAAAATTTTAATTCTAAATATTAACATCATGATTACAAAACTAACATTTGTTTTAAAGCTGCAATTGTCAACCCAACACAAACAATATCATATTTTTTTTCAACAGAGATTAAAAAAAATGGTAATGTTATACTGAGAATAGAAAATATCTACCTGAGTGATTGAAAATCACAGTGGGAGTAGAAGTCAATAGAAATAGAAATGCAGATGTCCCTAGTTGAAAATTTCAGGTTCTATTTCTAGATTTCTTTCTTCTTTATGCTAATTCTTGGTAACAGGGCTAAGAGTCATTTTCTTTGATTGTGGATGGAGGGAATGACAAGGGATGAGCCTCTTGAGATGACAGCCTGACAGCCTTTAAATCAAGGAGGGTCTCTTTCTTAGCAAGCCTGAAGATTAAACAGACTAATGAATCAATGCTTTAGACCATCTACTCCTGGGAGAACACATCAGAGTCCCATCAACAGTGGTCAGGTCAGGGAGCATTCTTTCCTGTCAACTGGCAAGTCTCCTATTGTTGCATTGAAAGTCTTGTTCCTCTCTGGGAAATTACTCTATTTAATGGAGACAGATGTCACTCGACATAATTTGATATTTCTCTACCAGGAACCAAGAAGTAAGATCTTTTCAACCAATATAGAATTGAAAAAAAAAGTGTGGTTGTGTGTATTTTATATTCTGAAATCAGTTTCTTTCCTCCAATGATCAATTTTATTTTTAATAGAGAATTTTTATTCTACTCGTCTAAGTGTTCCCATAAAAAAAGCAGTATGCAAGGTGCCAGCTGCCTTCAGAGTTTCTTAGAGATGCCTTGATCTGTCATCATTCAGTGGATATGAATGTAAATTTTAAGAGACTTAAATCTTAAAGCTTTCAAGAGTGCTCTGAGTCATACTCCTTCTCACCTCCAATTTATATCTCTAGATTAATCATAATTTCTGATGCAATTCTTTTGAAGCTGTTAATTTTATCTGAGACAGTGGTATATGCTCAGAACACTGAGAAGCATAAATGCAGATTTTTTTTTTCTCCTCCACCAGGCAGTATTATTCTGGAATATAAAAGTATGTGAAAATAACAGTGAAGTTCCAAAGCAGATATTAGATTTTTATTCTAAAATGAATCTTGATGATGCATATCTTAATGAATGAGAGATATGAATTTCTTTTAATTAAACAATTCATTATTTCAATTAAACAAACTTCATTTTGTTTCATTGCCATCCTTCAAGTATGGGCAACTTTTGTCTCCCACATTCTATTTCCTGTTGCTTCTCTGCTGACATTTTGCAAGCAAAGAGAGTAGCAGACTATGAGTGCACATCACTTAGTTTTAATACAATATTAGTATCTGATCTTTGACTCATTAAATGACAAGACTTGTCATCTCTGACTTGCTACTATTTAACATTGCAGACCTGTCCCTGATAGCTCTAGTACATATTATTCCCTGAAACGTTTGCGAGCAGTAAGCATGACAGAATAAGAATTAGTTTAGCTGGGAAAAGCAAAATGGTTTCATTTCTGGTGTAGAGATATATCATATTTCTAGATCACAACAATTGATTCTGGGGTCACTATAGACTGATCTTCAAAAATTTTGTTAGTTATTGACCTATCTATGTTAAATTTTAAATATATGTTCTAATTTTAAAATATAGACATATAATCTACAATTTGAAAATAGTTAAACATTAAAAAAAATTGGCTTTGCATTTTGAAACTATAAATGCTTTTAATGAATTGGTGCTTGGATACTGAGCTAGTTTCGACTCACCAGAGGTCCAGGTCCTTTATTTTCCTTTTAACCATGACAAGAACATTGAAAGAGTGGTTGAAAAACAAACAAACAAACAAAACTCACCCTTTTCTCAAGTCTCCGTGGAGATTTATGTAAACTCAATGCATGCTTATTAAGTAGTAAGTTCTGTTAGAAATGCCAAAGAAGTCACGGCCTCTCCCCTCAAGGAACTTGTAATGTTGCAGGGTGTTGTGAAAAACACACAGGAAATAACGAAAGAACATATATCCAAGGCAGCATATTAATAATGCATGATAGTACAGAGCAAACTATTTAAATATATACCGAAGAATTTAAAGTAAGGAAACTTTGCCTTGTGCTGTGGTTAGCCAAGGAAGGAAGCGTAGGTCAGCGTGAATGTGCTCGTTGAAGGAAATACACATTTAGGATGGGTTAAGTGAAGTGAAGGGGTTGATTCCAGTTTGGGAGTCTGGTGGGGTTCTTGAGGAAGGGCCCAATGGAGGGAAGAAGCTGGAATGAAAGGTGAGCTTTCTTCTTTCCATTCTGGAGGCTGTATGACTTTGGATCCCATGAGGGTATTTATACATTTCTTCTCTCTCACTCAGGTTTTTGCTTATTTTTCTGGAAATCGTGTTTTCTATGAAGGTTCTTCCTGCAGCTCTCATTTACTCCGCAAGGTGATGAAAGGATGTGCCTTGTAGAAAACGATACAGACATAGGGATCACATGGCACCTCTGTTGCACTTGGCCTTCAAGATTTCCGATTCTCTGGATACCTAAGGGATGCTGGATGGTGGCCACCTATCCTGCCATTGAGCTGAGTCCTGTTTGCTCCAAGTATTTCTTCATTTTGACGAAGTGGCCTCAGGCTTAGGGGCATAAGCCGTCATGAATTTCAGTGCTGGTCACACCTGACACAGGGTAACATACGCAGTTGTAAGAGCTCTGGGAAGGAAGCACAGAGCTCTAGCTCCTCCTGAAATAGCACATCCTGATCCTTCACGCGCCTCAGTTTCCTTGTAGAAAATGAGGAGGTTGGGCTGGAGTATGTCTAAGGCACCCTCTAGAAATCATATCCTATTAGTTTGTATTTGTGCCGAAGCTAGAAACATTGACATGGCAAAGAATATTTTCTCAGGACTATACTTAATTCATGCTTAATAAAGAGACAAAAGAAAATCGAAGCCTTTAGTAACGAATTTAAGAAAGTCTCACCCCTATAACTACCACCATTTGGGCAGTGAAACCTCTAAAGCCCAGATCAGTGACAGTATTCACAGCCCTTCTCCGGGGTCATGCAACAGCCTGATGGGCTATGTAGCCCTTTGTGGCTGACTTTTTAGATGGCCTTAGTGAGGTTCCGAACTCGCCTGCAAGCAGAGGCAGTTGGGAATTTGAGTCTGAGGCTCAAGAGAGCACAGAAGATAGAGATAGGAATTTGAGGTTCTTAGAAAAATTGGGACCTTGTAGCTCTGACCTGAAATACTTCCCCTCTACTCCCTTCATAGGAGAATAAGACATTAAATAACCCACCATATTCATCTAGTGAGTTAGTGGTAATACTCAGAAACCCATTTCTAGTCCCCCAACCTAGCCCACAGACGGTGCTTCCATTTAATTAGTCAAATTGATTGAAAACTTAATTACATATAATCCCACAGAAAAGGGAGTTCTGATAATCACACATGCAAAGCTTTAGGGATGTAAAGTAGAGGAGGGCCAAGTTTGTGATGGCCAAATGACGGGGAGTAAAGAATTCTCATCACAGCCATGCTCTCTTCATGGGGGAAGCACTTCATAAAGGAAAAGGTTTTCGCTGGAGTGTGAGGTTTCTGGTTGTAATGTCTTATAAAGTAGATTTAAAAACAAGAAAACAGGGTTTGAGATGGAAGTTTTATAAAAAAAAAATCTAGAGGAACGTCTTTTTAAAAATTTCGACTGAATTTGCAAGAGAACTGGATATAATCATTTAGTTTAGAAATTCTCAGGCGAGTTGCAGTTCTGTCCTGGATGCCATTAGGAGATAACCAGATAATCCTAAGGTTTCCAACATTCTTATGATGCACTGTTGCTCACACACTGGTATTTATCGGAAAGATTTGGGAGATAGTTTGAAACATTTTGTAAATCAGAAATATAAGTCTCTTAGGAAAGGAAGTTAGGTCACAAATCTGAGGATTGGCATTCCCCACATCAAATATAAAATGAAATATGAGGGGATAAAATTAAATTAAATTAAATTATTAAATTAAATACTGCCTTTCCCCCCCTTTTCATCACACAAATACAAGCACACAGCAACAAGGAAGCAAAAGCCCATAGTCTAAAGGAAGAAATGGAAGGGGGTCCTTGCCTTCATGATTCTCCTGTCTTCTGTTGATGACTTCGTTTCAAAAAAGGTTTTCAAATCCTGCTTTTATTCCAAAATAATCATTGGCTATTTTTCTTGCAATGTTTCTGAAAGCCTAAAATTATATCATACAGGCTACATACCCGGTAGCTCTCTCTGGGTTTGCCAGAGGAACTAACTGGAAATTGGGTCAACATAATAAACTGATGCTTATTGTGAGGAATAACTCTAATCAAACCACACACACACACACACACACACACACACACACACACACACACACGAACAGAAATTGTTTGGCCCCACTAACATGTTTCTGTTTTGTTTCTACACGCTGATTTAGTAAAATAGGTTTGCTTAAGCTTCAGATGATAACCAAGAAAAAAACTAATCTTAAAAAAAAAGATTTGGGGTAGGATTATTCCTCTATTATTAGCTTCTTTCGTTCTAAAGATAAGAAAAAAATAATTAGAAGTTATAATTTCCCTAAAGTTAAATACAAAAATGATTAATAAAGATTTAAGTGAAAAGTAAATATAACTTTCAGTTCTCCCCAATCTACAGCTCATCAAATTCACAGCAGAGATAACCGAACATATCAAAGATTTTTAATTGGATTAGCCATTGATATAATCTCCTGAGTACATTCATTTGTCAGATGAAGGCTTTGTCTGTCAACTCAAAAGAAAATATTACTCTTGAAAATGTGAAGTTGGGAAGCATTTCAAAACTGTCCCTTATTTAAATTGTAGCAGACTGTTTTGGCAAGCAAGTGTAGAGAGCATTTACAGACAATAAAGGGCCTTGCCTTTCTCCTTCTTTGGATGAAGGCAAAAGGAAGACAGAAAGATTGTAATTTATTTCTATGAACATTTGTCTTCCCAACAGGACATTAATTCTCTTTGAAACCGGTGGTGTATATATTGGGTATATGATGGGTTTGATGATGGTGATTATTCAGCCATTATGTTAAATTCTCCTCTATGGCACATGATACCCCCAAAATATTGATAGCTCTTGTCCAGGGGTGACATCTAATCTGGCAAGGTGGAATGGCCATAAAGACAAATGTATTTTTTCCTTTCTCTCAAAAGAGACAGTGATGTGGCCTTGGGGACCAAAGAGTCGGCCACTGGACCCAGCGTTTAAGTCTAAATAAGAAAAAGGACATGTATTGCCCCTAGCCTGGACCATGCCCTGAGAATCTGGGCTATATGCATGTTGGCTATCTCTGAGGGCAGAGTTTTTTCAATGTGACACCAGTGCTGCCATTCCCAAGCCCCTACCACTTCTCAGGCCATTGTATTAATTTTCCATGCTGTGCAATAAATTACTGCAAACTTAGTGGCTTAAAACAGCACCTATTATTACTTCACAGTTCTGGAGAACACAGCTCAGCTGGTTTCTCTGCTCAGGCTCACACAAGTCTGCCATCAAGACGCTACAGAAATGCCTTCTTATCTGGAGCTCAAGGTCTTTCATTTTCCATTCATTTAGGTTATTCCAAGAATTCAATCCCTTACATTTGGAGAACTGAGGTTTCCTGTTTTCCTGTTGTCTGTGACCTGGGGATCTTTCCCAGCTACTAGCACCTGGCCTATGTCAAAGCCATGTGACCTTCTTAGAACACAGCATCTTCTTTCTTGGATCGGCCAAGATGGGGTCATATGATGTAACTCAATCACAGGAGTGACTATGCCATAACCTTTGTCACATAACACAACCCAATCAAAACTGAAATATTCAGCCAGAACTGGGGGGGTTGTGAGTCCAAAATGAATTGTAACGCTAGTCTCAAGTGAGTCCAATATTGAGTTAGTGGAACAATGCTGCCAATTACGGAGGTTACAGAAGAAGCCACTGGGAATGAGATAAAATGATGGTTGAGGCTTACTGAATGCTTAGTACATGCCAGATATTCTTTCCATATATTGACTCATACATCCCTAACTGCAACCCAAGAACATCTACCCCTGGTGATGTTCTTATTTGATGGCCTAGGGAATGGGGCACAAAGAGAGGAGGTGACTTCCCAGGACTGCACAGCTAATGAATGGCAGCACCAGCACACAACTGTAGGCAGTCTGACTCCAGGGCTTGAGCTTCTAATGTCCATGCTGTACTGCCTTTCAGAAGGAAAAACGTGAAACAAATCCCACACGCTCCCCTGTTATGCATTCGAAAGTTTGCCTTGTCTCCAGCCTAAGGCAAGGAAATATCTAAATAATTCCTTGTTGATTAGAAACTGTTTAATTTAAAAAGGACTTCTCATGCAAGAATAGATTTAAAATTGTAGGTTCTTGGCTAGTAATAGAATGCAATCATGGATCTCTTTGTACAGAAAGTTAGGGCTGGGCTGGGTGAGGGGTAATATTAAGGAAAAAACAATGAATCGGAACCAAGAGGTTCAGAGTTTTGAAAGGGATGTACTGAAGTTTGGCTTTTTTTTTTTTTTTTTTTTTTTGCACTGGGTTAACCCTACTAGTTTGCCTTTGGACTTTGCCTTGGCATTATTTTAGGCTCGCCTGAATTTTATACACTGATCTTGTGGTCGTGTATTTAACATAGTTGATCATATCTACTTAGTATAATGTCTGTAATATGAACAAGGCATGCCATTCAGATTTATTACACCTTTCTCTTGGAAAATTAGACAAAATTAGGATATTTTCTTTATGTGCTTTAGAAGATAAAATTCTGCTGAAGTACAAAGACACAGTAATTACTGCAAGAGAGAATCCTGTAATAAATTTATGACAATGGCTAAGCTGTTGATTTCATATATGAACATATTATTAGGAACTCTCAAATACATAACTAAATAGAGAAATAGATTAGCAGTTAAAACTAAAGGAAAATGACTTAGCTAAATTCAGGAATTGCATGATATTTTTGAGGGGGGACACATGCTAATAAAAAGTGTAAACAATATCACATTCGTGTTTCATATTTCTTTCCTCGTAGGAGTTTTTCACTGTAAGTAGTCATCAGATCAGGTAAGAGATTATTTAAAACTGTAATCTTTATTCCTTATGGATTTTGTGTTTCCAAATTTGTCTACTTACTAAAATTTATTTGTAACTCCAAAATCAGTACTGGAAGGCTATACTTTCAGGGGCATAGGCAAACATTCCTCTGAGCCACCTTACACATATGTTCCCACCTGATGTTGAATTAGAGAGGTCCTGACTTTTCATTTCAGCTTTCATACAGCAAACAAGGTTCTTTTCATGGTACAGCCAGTGCCACAATTTTTGCATTTTTAAAAAGATTTTGTTGATGATTTCACTGTTGAAAACATTGCCTAATATAATGCTGAAATGCTTTCTAGTGTTCATGAACATAAGAGGAATGGGATTGCCTTATGGAAAAAATATGTGTTAAATGAACTTCCTTCAAGCATAAGTTGGAATGCTGTTGGTTGTAAGTTCAGTGTTGGTGAACCAACAACATATATTAAATAAGGTGTCTTTAAACAGAAACATACATGAAACAAGGTTATGTATCGATTGGTTGATGAGACTATCATGACCAGAAGCTCATGGGAAACTGACCTTGTATTTCCCTTAAGAGAAATGGCTCAGCATTTGTGATGTCTTTATAGCATAGCTACTACGGATTATTAGAATTGATTGTAATTCTATTTTTTTAGTTATTTAATACCATCAGCCAATGAGTCCTTCAATTTGTGGAAATCCTTTACAACTAGTGAGTGATTTAAAAATTGAATATCCATTTTGTCACTTGAAAGCTAAGAGAAGGAACACTCCAAAATCACGCACAATGATATCCATGAGATATCATCTTTAATCCAGATACAATAAAACTCTATATAGTATATGTTCAATCTGAGGAAAAAATTAAATTATTAGAGATGTATGTGCCACCCTCAAAATATCTCATTCTCACTAACAGAAAACAAATCTCAATTTAGTTTATAATACAGTAATTGTAAGAGCAGTGGAAATTCTGATAGTCTGTGAAATTTTGTTCCTATACTATAATGCCAACTTAAAATTAAATGGTTCTATTCTCATAATCAAATTGTAATGATAATTACTTTTCAGAAAAAGCTTCATACTTATTCTTATACCTCATAGTATCATCTTATGATGGCAATATTAACCTTTGATTGAATGTTGATTTTTGACCCTCTAACCATGGAGTATTCCACATGTGGCCACACCTTGACCCCATTTGTGCTTAAAATAAGAGATACCATCTAGATACATACAGATAATACATGTCAGTCTTCGAGTAATTTGAAAGTTCAATACAACTATTTAATATTTGTATCAATTTCTATTGCTGTTTAAAGCTACATGTCTATCTTCCCAACTCATTCATTCAACAGAGACTGCTGGGCATCAATGGTGCCATGCGTGATAAGATATATGCCAGGAACTGAGCCGCAAACCATATTATAAGTCACGGTTCCGCCCTTGGGAAGCTTACAGTCTGGTGAACTCCTTCAGAGCAAGAAAAGTTCTTCAGTTTTGTCATTGTGGTGCCTCCAAAAGCATCTGCTTTATCATTAAAATAGGAATAAGAAAAACATTGTTAAAAACCAGGACTTCAGGACCAACGTGAGCAGAGTTATAATGTGGCTGTATGAGCCATTCTACTGTCCACATTCTACTTTGTACAAATTGTGCTATAAGGTCTTTGGTTATCATCTCCATATGTACTTGAAACAATCACAAATATTCATTGGCCCTGAGTGTGTATTTTTTATGCTTTTGTCATCTTTAGATGAATAAAGGAATTTATTGAGATGATTTAACAGCTAAAGAGTTTGTTCTAGAAAATTTATCCTCAATCTAAGAGGAATAAACCTTTGGAACAATACTTGGGGAGGTAAGGGAAGACATTCTTATTCATTAATAGGAAAAAATGAGTACTCTAACATATTGAAACGCTCCCATAAATGCTGATCTTTCTTTCCCCCAAAACTATAATATCTTATAATATGTAATGAACGATTGCCATCTCCAATGTTATGTCTCAAGTGCAATCAAAACATGTACTAGTGACACCACGTATAAACTGTCACGTATAACTGCTTTATTGTTTATAAAGTGGTTCCATGCATAATTTATTCTTCACAATGGTTTTAGTCCTTTCAAGCTGCTGCAATAAATATATTACAGACTTGGTAGCTTATGATCAACAGAAATATATTTCTCACAATTCCGGAGCCTGGGACCTCCAAAATCAAGGTGCTAGCAGACTCAGGGTCTGGTCCTCACATAACAGAAGAGGAGAGGAAGCTCTCTGGGATCTCTTTTATAAGGGCACTAACCCCATTCATGAGGGCGCCACCCTCATGACTAGATCACCTCCCAAAGGACGCACCTCCAGTTATCATCACACTGGGGATTAGGATTTCAACATATGAATTTGGGGGAGACATGAACATCCTGTCTGTAACAATACCCATCTTATGAGTTTGAGATTTCTACCCATTTGTAAAGGTCAGGATAATGAGAGTCTGAGTTATAAGTAACCTGCTCAAGTGATTCAAATAGCAAAGATTTGAATTATACTCAATTCCAGATTTTTCATTTGACATTTGTGGGTTTTTTAGGTGACATACATGCCAATTCGCATCACTCTTGTGGAATTTATTAATCATCTGTAGGGCCCAAACCTTCATCCAAATAATACTGAGTCAACCAGTGATAAAGCATGGCCAAGCTAGTGATCGGTGTCTTCTGTCTGCAAAGTCCCAGAGTGTCCCCACTCCAGGGCTCCTGGATCCTCATGTTCTCACACTCCCGTCTCAGCTCTTAAACCCCACCTGAGAGACTCATAGCCCTTTCTGGTGCATAATCTGGCATCAGTCTCTAGATCGAGGCCCCTGAACTGCATTCCAGTCCATAAGAGAGCACACACCCATCCCCAAGTACCCTTCAGGGTTGAGGTCAGACAAGACTGAAGAATGAGGAATTTAGGATGACACCTCAAAACACGGAATAAACAGAAGTTAATTCTGGACCTTAGAGTTTCTGACATGACTTCATATTCATTTCACTTGTTAGCTCTCACTCAAATCTTAGTGCTTAATAAAGGGAGATTTTTACCTTTTTTTAAGTAGCAATGCACGCATACACACTCAGCAAATAAAACAAATGAAACAAGAACATTTTTTGCTTCTTAAATCAAAATTGACTTTTGGTTGCAAAAAGAAAATTAAAACCATGTGTATAGTCAGTGCCCATTTCCCACCACGGCCCTGCCATGACAAACTGACAAAGTTAATGCAACAACAATGATGTATATTTTATAAAGTCCTTCCCATATACTATTTTTGAGATTCTTTTAGCCTTCATCAGGAGTCTGGTGTAAGGACAGTATTACCTCCTTTTCGTTGATAGGTAACTAAAATGCAGAGGTTACATGTCTAGGAGGTAAAGGAAAACATCAAAAATAGATGTGGGGAAAAGATACATAAAAAATACATATAAATATGTCTACATGACTGCAATGTTGTTCACATCACACTAAGGAGCTCCCTTTCTGTCTCATCCTGTTGCCCTAAAATGCGGAAAATGCGAAACACTATTTCCTTTATTCAGAGCCCATTTGAGTTCTCTGGGCTCCCCTTGAGAAGCTGAGTCCCATAACCTACCATACCCTCCTGAGCTTTCAGTCCCACGTTGAAAGAAATGGGCTCTTTCACAGCCCGATTCCCTACCTTTACACCCTGGCTTGCGTCTCCCCCCAGAGATGTGATCCGTTGAAGTCAGTTGCACATCACTACTCTCGTATGATTCTCATTGCCATTAAGGAAGGTTTTATAAATGAGTAGATAGAGGTGCGGGGCCACTGGCCCTGAGTCACCGGGCAAGTCAGGTACAGGATCAGGAGCGCCATCTTGGATTCCTCCTCCCTTGTAAGCCTTTTAACCAATCTCATTCAGTTAGAAAGTCCAACCTTTGAGACACAAACCTAAGCGGCAGTTGTGCTTGATGAAAATTAATATTATAGCAAAATTGCATCCGTGAAAACATCTGTGACCATGCAAACCCATGACTGCGATGGACAGTATTGTTAGGCAAGCAACACTGGGTGAAGTGGAACATTGCTCTAAGGTACCTATCGAATATAGCTAAATGTCTATAAAGTAGCACCAAGAATATTACTACTGCAAAAAATAACATTTCCTGCAAGAAATGTGTATAAATGTAGGTTACATGCATACAGTCCGAAGTGTAGCTATTGCAGGCTAAAATTATGTGGCGGATGTAGATATTTTCCTCTTTTTTTTTTTTTTTTTGCTCTATAATTCTATTATTCCAAGTGGCCCTCAGAATTTGTGATAGTCGTTAATGGCTGTTGATTGTCCTTCACAGAACTGGACCGTAGTACCTCCAATTTGTACAGAAGAAAATCATGTTGCTGGGGAGTAAGAGAATTCCACTGTGTAGCCAATAATCACAAAGACAGTTATGGAAGTCACAAAAATACATTGACTTGTCTCCTCCCCAATTCAATATTATTATATATATACAAAAAAAAAAAAAGAGAAAATCTGATTCACTTGGAAATTTGGTTGAAAATCAGCCTGGAAAAATATCGCAATGAAACCAATACATCGGAGGGCCCAGATTAAAGCAGTTCTAGAAGTAACTGCACATATCCTAATTTCACCCTTAACAGTTTCTACTAGAACTAACAATGATTGCAGTGAATAATTAGCCTTTGTGTCTCCCTACAGTTCTGCAAGCAGAATTTATAGTTCCAACATGCACTTTCCAAAGAAAGGAATGTTTGTTTGACCTACCTGTGTGTCTTGAAATATGTATTTAGCACAGCTGTTCTTGTGTGTGAAACTCATCCCCAAATGCAGCTTTAATGTAACCCACCATTGATCTGCAGTAAGTGGAAACAAACGCTCTCCTTAATTAGTATCATCCAATCACTTTTTTACATTTCTACAGAACACACACTGTGAACTGTTTAATGGACTATTATTTAGAAAAGTGGCAAAGAGCGCACCAAAAAAAAAAAAAAAGACACAGGGAAAATAAAAACTAGCAGTGTCAATGAAAAATATGTTGCGAAATAATGGGGAAAAAAAAGATGTTTCGTTAAGATGAGCCTTCTTGGCATTTCACTGTCGAGATGAATGGTGCCCCAATTACTGCCAACAATGGATCTGGAGATAGAGAGATTCATTACTTTCAACACCCTTAACTGTCTACCAGCGAATTCGCTTCTCTGCTACTTTTTCCACAGAACCTGCGCAGAGGGGAGAGGGATAAACAAAGAACTGAGTGGAGTAAATGTGTCACAAATTACCACAAACACACTGTGACTCAGTGCACTTTTCATTTCTCTCCTCATTAACTGTGTCTTGCTCAAAATGAGCGACTGGGTCCAAACATAATCAAGTCCCACAGATAACAATTGACTTGACTGCTGGGGCAGTCCCCACCTCCTAGCTGCTGGGAAATAAATTCAGAAATAAAATGAGTTAAAATAAAATTCACTCTGCTCTCTTTCCTGCGCTCAGATAATTTGAAGACCATCAAGGCCCAAAGAAACAATCCATCTCGCTGTGAAAAAGAAGGCCTCTTTGCCACCGCCGGTAAGGTATGCCTTTAGTGTTATCAAGAGCGAGTATAATTACACTGGGAGAAGGCCATCAGAGTGTCTTGGGCACTGGTATTTTTTTCCTGAAGTCTTTATCCATAGTGCTACCTGAACAATAGTAAAATGAGACTCATGCTCGGAAGCCACGGAGCAGGGAGGGAGGATGGAAAGAAAAAAAAAATAATAACCCCTCCGATGGGCATCACTGACCTGTAACGTGGAGAGTATGTTATGATTTGAAACCAGGGATAAAAACCTTGGGGTTGCGCCGGTTGTATCTTATTTTAAAACAAGAAAGACGGGTTTGAAGAATTTTCCAGTGTGTGTGTGTGTGTGTGTGTGTCCGCCCTTGCGGACCTGGTTTTATCAAAGCCGCGATTTCTCAACGGAGCGGTTGAAGGGCTTCTTTCCCGTTGAAGAGATTTTCATGCTAACCAGGGTATTTTATCTCCCTCTACACCTGAACGACGTGCTTGTAAGAGATTCCATCACTCTGGGAAGTTGGGGGCTGGCCTCTTGGGGAGAGAAATGCAGGTAAGAAAGCTTTCTCCTTTTCCAGGCAGAAGAAACGGAAGGGATTCATGAAACAGGTTTCAAATTAAGACTCCACAAAACAGTGGCAACAAATGACTCCGATTTTCCCTTGATTCCATGGGAAATTTCAGTTTCCTGCCTGTACTTCATGCTGGTGTGACTGAAATTGGTTCTTAAGCTCCCCCCCCCCCCCCCCCCAGTCTTTCTCACAGGCACGAGAGACCCTGACTCTTGCCTCTTGCTCTCACTGTGTGATGGAGCCTGGACCCTGGACGGGTCCTCGGGTTACTCCCCTCTCCTCTGTTCTTGAACCTAGCTCGTCTTGGAAGCCTGAAGCCAGGAGCCTGCTTTCTTTACCCTCCCTGAGGTTATTGTTTCTCTGAACTGGACTTTACCTTGACCTCAGATGAAGTGAGTCCCTGATCACTCTGGGAGTGATTGAAACAGAACAGAACAAATCATTTATACAGGACATTGTGTCATTAGACTAAGGTATGGTGACGGTTTCGTCTCTGCAGTAAGTGACCATCGTGCCAACTGTTGCATTTTTTTTTTTTATGTCCTATATTTTGGTGCCGGCATGCAATGTGACCTGGAGCTGAATCATAAAAGAACAAAATGAGAACAACCCCTATGTCAATAGCGGGGTGCTTCTCAAACATGGTGACTTTCCCAGTCTCCCAGAGTGCTAAGGAAGAATGTGGAGGCCAGGCCCATGGAAGCGTGGGAACAGGAGAGGGCCCGGGGGAGACCCCAGAGGATGCTGACACCTCCACCGTCTGCCAACCACTGCAAAGCTAATTCCGTGCTCCCACGTCTGATGAGAACAACAATGCCATCAGCTCAGGAACCATATCACATTTGCTTCGGAAACTGAAACATAAGAATTATTAAATAAAACTCTACTAGAAATTAAATTCATTTAGCTATGGTAGGTTCTGGGCTTATATCTCAATTTGATGCGATCTATGATGTGCATTGTTAGATAGCATCATCTTCCACCTGTGTCTTGGCATTAAAATTCTCTTTTTATTAATCTAGGGGTAAGTCAATGTATTGAACCACAATATTGCCAAATGGTGCTACTTATTTCGGGCCTATGGAACTCTGCAGGAATCTTACTAGTCCAATTCCTGATTGGATCAGTATCTAAAGGTATAAATATATATTAAATTGAAAGTTTATGTGTAGATAAGCATGTTTTCAGAAATTTAAAACAGTTTCCTTCCCGCAAGAATTCTTCCAGGACTTATGTTTCTCACGTGCCGAGTAAATCCAGAAGGTGGCATTTCCCAAGTTTATTTCATCATAGAAAACTTTATTCAAGGAAGATGTTAGTTAATGAGGTTCCACTGAGGACCCTTTGGAAGACATTATCTAAACACTGAACATTTTAGTACTACATCATGAAAAATAATTTTATTCTACTTAAAAAGAAACGAATTGTAGTTAATCTCAGTCTTTAAATAAGGAAGTCTTAGTAACTGAAAAAAGATAAGAGGACAACTTTTATGAATGACACTTTTTATTTAAATCGCATAATATCAATCATCTCAAAATCTCAGAACATTTCTCATGGTAACCATTGTTGAATATTGTAGCAGATGTGTTTAAAGCAACAGCAACAACACAACTACTAATAGACTACTCTCTTCCAAAAAATCAGAACAAGGAAGGGCAGGCATGGAAGTGGGAGAAAGTCTCTGCTCTAATGCTGCTCACAGGCTTCTGAAACATACTGCATTCCATGATCAGTTACGTTCTTCACCCTCAGGTCTGGTGATTGCCTGGCTGGCATCAATCTGGAGAGTTGGGTTGCTCTTTTCTTTATCCCAGTATGCATTCCACCATGGCATCTACGTATACAAGCCCTAGAGAGAGAGAGCAGAAAACAGAGAAGCTCAGAAAAGCTGGGTTTGAAAAGTGGACAGAGGTAAGCTTTGAGCAAGACCCCTAGTAGTGGTCATGAGAGATGGAACATGTGTCTAAAGTCTGATGAAAGCTGCATTTACTCAGAACTGTATGCGCTTAAATTTAGTTTTCTCACATTTTCAATTATTGAATTTCCTTAGATGCCAGCCATGTCAAGCTATAGTAAAACCCCCATTGATGGGGATTGTCATATGATAATTGGCTAATTTCTGTTTTTTGTTTTTTTTTCCCATTACCTGACAGCTCAAAATGGTCATGTGGAACATTTAAAAATACACCCATTTTACAGAAAATAAGAATCATGGTCAAAGAAGGTGAAAACATTTCTCACATAACTTCTATGTGGCAAATTTAAAGTCATGCTTTTCTGGCTCTTTTGTACACCCCACTGGCTTGTTTTTTCTCATACTTCCTCCGGTTGATGGGAAATGTCATGCATTGACCAAAAATGTTTCAGCTGTAAAAAGGCAAGTGAAATCCAGAGGGACAATCCAGCAGAGAGGCCAAAAAAATAGTGTGTGGCAACCTTCCAAAATTCCACCCCCCCAAATGGAGCATTTTAATGTATACCACATAAAGGTACTTTGAAGAACATTAACTCAGACCAGAGCTGTCAGACAGCTGTATGCTTTAGAATACTGTGAAGGTCCTAGTAGTTCTGCTTGGATGTAGGTGGTAGAGTTGAAAAAAAAAAAAAAAGATTACAACCAATCTCACTACATTTTTAGTCAAATAATACGTAGAAATTTTGAACAACTCTGAAATTTAGTGATGCGCAGTTCTAAATCCAGTGAGCTAAGCCATGCTGGTTTTCATTATACTTCCATTTAATTTTCTAATTAATCTCAGAAAGCATTAATTAATTTTGTCTTTTCCACAGTCGGCCTGGCCCTCTCGGGCCTGAAACACACAAATATTGCTGGCCTCGAGCAGTAGTAATCAAAATTTCTAATTTGTTTCAGCAATCCACTGTCTTTTTCCTTACTTCTCTCTCTGATAGGTACTTTCACCATCCTTTAACCCCTTGGCTTTAGATTTTCTATGAATGCATGAATGAAAGAATCGATAGATATCTCAGGCCAAAGAAAAATGGTGACAGAGATGAAGCGAGTTGAAATTTTGATATGGAGACAAGAGACGGACTCTGTGCTGGAAAAGCACTTGTCATGTCCTGGAGCTATCATAGTCTGGTGTCATTTTGAGTGTGGCATTACCCTGACATCTGCCCAGATGCCCCTCGGGATCGCCTGCTTGACTCGTCACACAGCTTTTATAATACTAACTCACAACGAAGTATTGTATAACCACTGAAAAATGGACGCCATAAAAGCTAAAAGCCCTAGAGTTGGTAGGTGCCTCTTAAACTTTGTCTGCAAAAGAACACGTATCTCATAACTTCACTTTTTTTGCCAAAAAAATCAGGAGAGCAAAGGCGATGTCCATGAGCCAGGGAGCCCAATTTTGGAAGCAACGGGAGAAGAGTGTGTGAGATATATGCCACTTTGCAGTGGGAAGTGACTTTCGGGAGAGATATTTGAGCTGTAATGCCAAAACATGATTTAAAAAGAGTAGTTGGTCTCTGTTGACTCCAGAGGACATTTAGGCTTTCCATATTTCGTACTGTCTATGCTGAAGAAGTTGTCACACCATTCTATTTAAATGCCTTTGAAATTTTACTGTGAAATACATTATACCTATAGAATGAGTGCACCCTACACTTCTTAAAAGAATAACAATAAACTTAATGGCCTTGGACCCACAACCTAGATTAGGGATCAAAGCATTTTCTGTCCTTAGAAATCGCCCCTGTACCCTCAGCGAGAGTTGCTCCTTCTTTCTCAGAAGAGATGACCATCGTATTGTCTTGATTTTGTGCCATTTCTTTAGCTGCTTTTTCATTCCAGTTATATTCATATATGTGTATTCTCACGCACTACCTTATTTTTTTTCACCTGTTTTAGAACTTTTTAATCAGCAACTATGCTGTATTATATGTCCTTTTTTCAGTGTTACCCTTTACAGATCCATCGTATTAATTCATGGAGAGTAAGTAACTGATTTTTACTGTTGTACTTTGTTGTGTGAATGTGGTACCATTCATTTGTCCATTGTTACTACTTAAGGTTATTGGTTGCTTCCAGGGTTTGCTATTATGGACAATGTTGTTGTGGACATTCTTTTAAATATCCCTCGGTTCACTTGTGCAACCATTTCTGTGGCTATATACCTAGGATCAGATTTGGAGGATTGAAAGGTACATGCATGTTCGGCTTTAATGCCAAGCATTTTCCAAAAAAATATACCCATTTACCCTCCTACCAGCCATAAGGTTTCTGATATTTCACATTCTATTCAATGTTGGATATAAACTGACCTTTAAAGAAAATATTTGACAATTCAATAGGTGGGAAAAGGTACCTCATTATAGTTATAATTTGCCTTTCCATGGCTCCAAATAAGATTGACCCTCTTTCCGTGTATTTAAGAGCCTTTTATATATCTTCAGTGAAACATATTTTTATAGCATTTGTCTTTTTGTAAATATTGATTTGTTTTTCTCTGTTTGATAATTTTAGGAGTTCTTAACTTAATCTGAATTGTAATCCTTTGTCAATTATATGTAATAGCGATATCTTCTTCCATTTAAGGTTTACCTTTTCACTATCATCACGGCCTTTTTATAAATAGAAATTTGCAGTAATAAAGATTTAAATTTGTCAATTTTTATTACAATTCCCACTTCTTATGACACGAATTCTTCTTTACCTTGAGGTCATATTCTCCTAAAATGTCATCTCAAAGTTTTAATTATTTGGCTTTTGCACTTAAGCCTTTAATCAACCTGAAATTGATTTTGATGTATGGTTTCAGGTGGGAATCCAGTTTCACTTTCTCCCATATGGACAGCCTACCTGCAAGTTAACAAATGAGTTTGCCATAGTTACACAGATGCTGATGGACAGCATAAAACTATCAGAAAGAGACAGAGGGTATCTCTTTGTCATACTAATAGCGGTAGCCACAGTGTCATCATTTTTGTGCAGGTTCTCCAAGCCCCAGTTGCCACAGGATGATGTGAAGAGGGTATGGGGATGCCTGCACACAGGGTGAGTCGTGTCATAGGAGAGGAAACACAAGCTTAAGGCATTTGAAGCTTTTATACTGGGCAATGAGCCTATCTGAACTTTGCCCCAAAAGGACATATTATCTTTTTTGGATTAAATTCACTGGTTTTGTTTTTTTGTTTTTTTTGTTTTTGGATACAATTGATGTCTTTAATATTAAATCCTGTACATAAGATACATCTCAATTTATTCCAATCTTTCTTTATGTCTTAATAAAGTTGTCAAATTTTATCCGTAAAGACTGTGGATACTCTTGTTAGGCTAGTGCCTGGACAATGCACAGATTTTTTTTCATATGTTCATATAAATCAGATATTCGTTTCTATAATATTTTCTTATTGGTACTTCTGTCATAAAGGAATGCTATTGGTTTAATTGTTGATTTGAAATCCAACAACCATGCTCATCTCTGATTTTTCCAACATGCTTTCTGTTGACTTTGTTAGTTTTTCTATGGTAATTTATATCAACTGCTACAAGGGCAGTTTAATTCATTCTTTCAAGATTTTTATTCGTTTTTTTTCTTTTTAAATTTGTGTTAGAGCACTCCTCAGCTTTAAACCTTACAAGGACTGCTTATCTCTATTGAGATCAAAGCTGATCTCCTTGCAATGCCGGGGAGGCCTAAGGTGGCCTCCTTCCTCCTCTGACCTCAGCCAGCTGCTCTCCATATTCGTTCCATTGCTCTAGGCACCCTGAGCACCTACCATTCCTCAAGCTTGCCAGGTATAGCTTGCCTCCAGGCCCTCTCTAGGATCCACTGTTATTTGCATGAGCTGGGAGTCCGTGGCTTCCTTGCATTTTGCAACCTAGGCACCTCACTTACTTCTCTAGTCCAGGTTTTGCTTTACACTTAATTTATGTCTGCCTGGAAAGTTCTTGCCTCAGATATCTGCATGGCTTAATGCCTCACTTCTTTCAGGTCTTCACTTAGATATTCCTTTGCCAGAACATTTCAAATGAACACTATGTACCCCTACAAGCACTTTCTTTCTTCCCCCCACCCCCAGCTTTATTGAGAAATTGACATATAACATTTTGTAAGTTTAAGGTGCACAATGTGATGATTTGATATATGTTTAATATATTATGAAATGTTATCATAATAAGGTTAGTTAACAGATCCTTCACCTCATATAATTACCATTTTGTTGCTGTTGTAATGTGAGGACATTAAAGCTCTGCTCTCATAGCAACTTTCAAGTATACAATACAGTATGGTTAATTACAGTCCCCACCCAATACATTAGGTCCCCAAAACTTACTTATCTTTTATCTGGAAGCTTGTACCCTTTGACCAACATCTGCCCATTCCTCCCACTCCTCTGCCTGGGGCAACCACCATTCTGTTCCCTGCTTCTATGAATTTGATGTTTTTATATTCTGTGTATAAATGAGATCATACAGTATTTATCTTTCTTTGTCTGACTTATGTCACTTAGCATAATGCCCTCAAGGTCCATGCATGCTGTCACAAATGGCAGAATTTCCTTCTTCTTTTTTTAAAGATTTACGTATTTGTTTTAGAGAGAAGGTGGGGAGGAGTAGAGAGAGAGAATCCTCAAGCAGACTCCCCACTGAGCGGAGAACCAGATGCGGGGCTCCATCCCAGGACCCTGAGATAATGAGCTGAGCCAAGATCAAGAGTTGGACATTCAACCAACTGAGCCACCCAGGTGCCCCAGAATGTTTTTCTTTTTTATGGTTGAATATTATCCCATTGTATATATAACCACGCCTTCTTTATCCATTCACCCGTTGATGGATATTTAGGTTGTTTCCATGTCTCGGCTACTATGAATCATGCTGCAATGAACATGAGAGTAGGGTTACCTCTATGATATGGTGATTTCATTTCTCTCAGATATATACTCAGAAGTGAGATTGCTAATTCATATGGTAGCTCTATTTTGAATTTTTAAAGGAATCTTCATACTCTTTTCCATACTGGCAGTACTAATTTATATTCCCACCAATAGTACAGACGAGTTCACATTTCTTCACATACTCAACATTTGTTATTTCTTGTCTTTTTGATAATAGCCATTCTAACAGGTGTGAAGTATTATCTTGTTTTGATTTGCATTTTCCTGATGATTAGTGATGTTGAATACCTTTTCATGTACTTATTGGCCATTTGTATGTCTTCTCTGAGAAAACGTCTATTTAATTCCTCTTCCCATTTTTTAATTGGACTTTTTTTTTTGCTATTGAACTATATGAGTTCCTTATATATTTTGGATGGTAAACCTTTATCAGATATGTGGTTTGCAATTTTTTTTTTTTTGCCCTTTCACCTGCTTTTTCATTTGTTCATTGTTTCTTTGGCTGTGTAGTGACATTTATTTTAATGTAGTTCCACTTTTGGACTTTTGATTTTGTTGTTTGTGCTTTTGATGTCACATCCAAGAAAATCACTGGCAAGACTGAGGTCAAGGAGTGTTTCTTCTAGGAATTTCCAGTTTAATGCCTTGTATTTAGGTCCTTAATCCATTTCAAGTTAATTTTTGTGAATGTTGTAAAACAGGGTCAAATTTCTTTCTTTTGCATGTGGATATCCCATTTTCCCAGCACCATTTATTGAATAGACTATCCTTTCTGCATTGAGTGTTCTTGGTTCTCTTGTTAAATATTGGTTGACCATATATACTGGAGTTCATTTCTGGGCTCTTGATTCTGTTCCATTGGTTTATGTTTCTCCAACTTTGCTCTTTCTCAAGATTGCTTTGGATATTTGGGGTCTCCTGTGGTACCTTGTGAATTTTAGAATTTTTTTTTTCTTTCTGTGAAAAATGCCATTGAAATTTTGATGGGGATTGCATTGACTTTGTAAATGGCATTGGGTAGTATGGATATTTTAATAATAATAAAATAATACTAACTCTTAACTCTCCCAACCCATAAATATAAATTATCTTCCATTTATTTATCTTTAATTTATTTAAATTAAAGAAATTTAAGTATCTCTAATTTAATTTATGCATCTTTAATTACTTACATTAATATCTTATAGTTTTCAGCATAGAGATCTTTCATGCTCTTGGTTAAATTTATTTCCATATTTTACTATTTTTGCTGCTACTAAAAATGGGATTATTTTATTTATTTATTTTTTCAGATAGCTCATTGTTGGCATGTAGATATTTGTATGATGTTTTTTAATTTTTTAAAATTTTTTGTTATTATGTTCAATTAGCCAACATCATTAGCTTTTGATATAGTGTTCAATGATTCATTAGTTGTATATGTTGGTTTTGTATCGCAAAGCTTTACTGAATTCATTGATTAGTACCAACAGTTTTTTGGTTGAGTCTTTAGTATTTTTCTAGGTAAGATTAAATTATCAACACACAGAAACTATTTTACTTCTTCCTTTCCAATTTGAATGCTTTTTATTTGTTTTTCTTACCTAATTGCTCTGGCTAGGACTTCCAGTACTATGTTGAAAAGGAGTGGTGAGAATGGGCACCTTTGTTTTGTCCCCAGTCTTAGAGGAGAGCTTTCAAATTTTCACCATTGAGTGCGTGGTTAATTATGGGTTTATCATAAAAAGCCTTAATTGTGTTACTTCATATTCCTTCTATACCCAATTTGTTGACAGTTTTCAGCATGAGAGAGTGTTGGATTTTGTCAAATGCTTTTTCTGCATCTATTGAGATGATCATATGATTTTTGTCTTTCATTCTATTAATGTGGTGTATCACATTTATTGATTTGCATATATTGAAACATTCTTGCATCCCAGGGATATATTCCACTGATCATAGAGTACGGTCCTTTTATGTGTTGGTAAATTTGCTTTGCTTGTATTTTGGTGAGAATTTTTGCATCTATTTTCATCAAGGCTTATAGCTTTTGTTGTTTTTTGTTTGTTTCATATTACCCTTACCTGACTTTGGTATAAGGGTAATGGTGGCCTCTTAAAATCAATTTGGGTGTCCTTCTTCCTCTTCAGTTTTCTGTAAGAATTTGTGAAGGATTGGCATTAATTCTTCTCTGAAGGTTTGGTAGAATTCAACTGTGAAGTTTCTGGTTCTGGGAGGTTTTATTGAGAAATTTTCATTACTGATTCAATCTCTTATTATTGAGCTGTTCAAATTTTCTAGTTATTCATGATTCAGAGTTGATTGGTTGTACAGCTTCTGGGATTTTATTCATTTCTTCTAGGTTGTCCAATTTGATGGTATGTTATTTCTTATAGTAATCTTATGATTCTTTACTTTTCATTGGTGTCAGTTATAATGTCTCCTATTTCATTTATAATTGTATTTATTTTAGTTCTCTTTTTTTGATTGGTTAATCTAGCTAACGGTTTGTTAATTTTGTTTTTCTTTAAGAAAACAACTTTTAGTTTTGTTGATCTTTTCTGTTTTTTTTTTTTTAATTCTCAACTTCATTTATTTCTGGTCTCACGTTTGTTACTTCCCAACTTTCTACTAACTTTGGGCTTAGTTTGTTCCTTTTTTTAAGTCTATTGAGCTATAAAGTTATGTTGTTCACTTGAGTTTTTTTTTAATATAGTCATATAATGCTATAAATTTCACTCTCAGCACTGATTTAGTTGCATCCTATAATTTTGTTATGGTATGTTTATATTTTCATTTCTTTCAATATATTTTTTTATTTCCCTTTTGATTTTATTTTTGAACAATTGGTTCTTCTTTTTTTTTTTTTTTTTAAGATTTTATTTATTTATTCAGCAGAGACAGAGACAGCCAGCGAGAGAGGGAACACAAGCAGGGGGAGTGGGAGAGGAAGAAGCAGGCTCATAGCGGAGGAGCCCGACGTGGGGCTCGATCCCATAACGCCGGGATCACGCCCTGCGCCGAAGGCAGACTCTTAACCGCTGTGCCACCCAGGCGCCCCTGAACAATTGGTTCTTCTGTTTAGTTTTCACATATTTGTGAATCTCTTGTTTTTTTCTCCTGTTACAATTTCTAGCTTCATAACATTATGGTCACAAAAGATGCTTGGTATAAGTTCAACATTTTAAAATTTGCTAAGAGGTGTTTTGTGACATAACATATGATATATCTTGGAGAATGTTCCATGTGTGCTTGAAAGAAAGATGTATTCTGTTGCTATTTGATGGAATGTTCCCTCTGTTTTGTCTAACTCATAGTTCAAGTCCAATGTTTCCTTTCCGATTTTCTGTCCGGCCACTTTAAACAAGTGGCCTGGGTATTTAAGTCCTCTCCTGTTATTATATTGTCTATTACTCCCTTCAGATCTGTTACAATTTGCTTAATATATTTAACTTTTCTGATTGTAGGTGCATAAATACTTATAATTGTTATATCTTCTTGATGAATTGACTCCTCTAACATTATATGACAACATTCTTTATCTGATTTTACAGCCTGGGGGATCAATGGTGCAGGCAAAGCAAAGCTGTTTTCCTTCCCTTTTTGTGTGGCTATTTTCAGGTTTGGTGGTTTTTTTGTTTTGTTTTGTTTTTTTCCACTATTTCAGTAAAGTTTCTTAAGTGGGCTCCAGACCTGTCCAAGGGCTGTTTTTGGTCATGAATAGTGGTCTAATTGTTGATCTTTGTGAAGTAATGGAGGTGGGGGTTACATATACTACCATTGTGGTTGAGCTATTATCTTTATTCTACTAAACAATAAACAAATCTGCCCTTTGGAGGGATTCACTATATTTCAAGGTTGTTTGCAATACAAGCATCTTTGGAAAACATCGTTCAAAACAAAATCAGCTGATGTGTCTCACAAGATGTGCAGAAATGTGAAAGACCCCTGGGAAATTCTTTTATTATCTTAAGGAAAGTCCTTGGTCAAAATTTGCTAATATATTTGCTCTATTTTAAACTATAAATGGAAGTTGAATGTCATCTAATTTTTCTCTGGATTTATTGAGACAAGAATGTGGTTTTTCTTGTTTAATCTCTAATGCATTGAATTACATCAATCAGTTTTCTGATATTAAGCCACTTTATTTTTCTAGAAAATTGCTTTCTCTTTTTTTCTTGATGAATTTTCTTATTTTTAAAACATATAATACTGAATTCTATTTGCTAATATTTTGTTTACAATTTTTATATCTATATGCATGTGTGAGATTGATCTGCATTTTTTTTGTATTGTCCTTCTGGATATCAAGCTTATACTGAGTGTTTCTCCTTGTTCTTATATTCTGAAAGTATTATTTGAGTGGTAGAATTCATGATGAAGACATCAAGTGCCTGTTTTTGTATTTTGTAGGGAGAAATAAGAGAAGAATTTTGTTCACTGAGTCCATTTTCAAAACTGTTTCAGAATTATGCTGGATATTTCTCCTTGATATAGTTTCAGAAGTTTTATTTTCCTTGAAAATGATCTCCTCTTTCATTTTTTTCTTTCTTTTTATTTTCTTTGGGCTTATCTTATTTCTCCTTAGGTAATTTCTAGGTTGGATAATTGACTCATTAAATTTGAGACTTCCTTTGTAAGTGTTCAAGGCTACCACTTTCTTTTGAGAATTTAGCGTTAGCTGCAGAACGTAGATTTATTAACTAAGTTCTGTTATAATTCTATTTTAATTTTTAAATTTCCCTTATGATTTATTCTTTGACCCATGAGTTGTTTAGAACATGATTTGTAATTTCCAAATATAAGGCGCATTTCAAAGTATCTTTTTTTTTTTAAGATTTTATTTTTTTATTCATTTGACAGAGATAGAGACAGCCAGTGAGAGAGGGAACACAAGCAGGGGGGGTGGGAGAGGAAGAAGCAGGCTCCCAGCGGAGGAGCCTGATGTGGGGCTCGATCCCAGGACTCTGGGATCACGCCCTGAGCAGAAGGCAGACGCTTAACCGCTGTGCCACCCAGGCTCCCCTCAACGTATCTTTTTTGTTATGATTTCTAATTTCATTTTATTGACGTCATAGCAGGCAAAATGCTCTGTGTGTTACAGGTCCTTTCATATTTTTTTGGAGGGCTCTCATAATTGTTCCATGTGTGCTGTTTAGGAATAACTTGTCTTAAATTGATGGGACTGATTTCTATATACACCCATTAGATGAACTTTTTTACTTACAATATTCACGTGTTTTATATCCCTATGTTTTGTTCATTTGTCCTATTTGTTACTGTGCTCTATCATCTATTGAAATATGTATGTTAAATCTTCTCGCTAGGATGGCAGATGAATCCATTTTCTTTTGAAGTCTGTTGATTTATTCTTTATATATTTTTGAGACTGTTTATGTGTTAGTTTAAAACTTTCATGTCTTCCTGGTGAATTAAATGTTTTATTATTATTTTATTAATATAGCTTTTTGTATTAAATGATATTTGATCTAAAATTACTATAACTACACCAGGTTTCTTTTTCTTTGTGTGTACCTAGTGTGTCTTTTTCCTTATCCTAAGATTTAAATTTTCTCTACCCTATTCCTCAAGGTTCCTCTCTTATAAACAATGAATATGCTTGTTTTATTTGTTATTCTTTTCTTATATTGTTTTTAATCAGACTTAAATCTTAATCTTTCAACTGGTGACTTAGTCCACTGATATTTTTTGTGGTCACTGTTTAATTTAGATTATTTTTAACTTCTTACTTATTGTGTATTCTTATTTTTCCTTTATTGTGTGTCTTTTTTTCCTTCTTATCCTTTCTTACTATCTTTTGGATTTTTTCCTTGTTCTTTTTCATTTTTCCCCTCCACTTGTTTAGAGGGAAACCCAGGTTATATACCCTTTTAGTTAATCATATGAGAGAGTAGATATGCTTTTATAGATTGGAAGCTCGGAGTAAGATATGGGGGCCCTAAATGAGCCCAGGCACCTTTTGGTTCTCTCTTGCCCAGTGATAATTATGGATGGAAAAGTGTAGCCAGTGGGGTCTGAGGAGGATGTAATAACCAAGGATCACTTCCCTAACAATGGGTCTTAGGGTCATACTACAAGTAAATGACCCAAAGCTGCAGGGGTGAGAGCTGAGGATGAGGACAGTTGAGAATGGGAAGTGAAGGGGAAGACAGTGAATGCTAGTTGTAGCCCCACAACTAATGCAGTGATGGTGGGATGTTGTTCCTCCTAAAAGCCTCCCTCTTCTAAATTCTGCTCAGGAAGAGAAGCCCATGAAAGAGCTCCTCTCTGATCTTCTGCACATACCCTTGCAGCTCCAAGGAGCAGACAGCACTGCTCAGATAATCCTGCAAGACAGAGATGTTGCAGGGAGAGCAGAGAGCTGCCCCTTCAGCTGTAGTGCTTGGGATCTGCTTTTAGCTGTCCCTGGGCAGCTGAACAGCAGCCATTGGCTGAGCATAATGGGGAATGAGGTTTTGGCCATTTCTTCCCAACACAGGACTCCTCTGTGGGCAGTCCTTACATCTGAGCTCCCTGTTGGGCTGACAGAGACTTTCTCAGAGCTGTAACCCCGTCTGCACTTCTCCTACCCAATCTTTCCTCCTTCCTCTCCTTCCTCTGGAGTTACTAGGCCTGCATTATAATCTCAAGGCTTTCCCTATCTACTTCTCTTTCTCTCTCTCTTATTTTTCACAGACATTACCCCCAATGCACCTCCCATACTTCCAACTCTGCAAAGACGTCTACTTCCCAGAGGACCCAAATTAATTCCTGGGATGAATCCAGAGTCTCCAAACCATAGTAAGTATCTACTAGTAGATAGGGCCAAGCAATTTCATAAGTATTAATGTTCCAACAACCGATGAACTGCTTGAAAAAAAAATTCACATTAAAAAAAGTTTCCACAATTAGTTAAATAAATAATGACATAATTATTATTTATAATTTATATTCTTTTTAAATTACATAAGTAAATAGCCTAATTAAAATATTGCTCCATAATTAGTAATCACAACTGTGTGCTAATGAGATGTGTGCACCATTGGGTGGCATACAACTTCTCAAATCTTGGAAAAAGATGGGGGGCTGACTTCTCTATACTGGTTTTACACTGATGCTCACATGCACTTGCTTTTTTTTTTCTTTAATCATGCAGCTTCTCAAAAATATAATAAAGTCATTGAAAGAAATGTAACATGATCTAAGATTGAAACTGTGACCGGCTTAGTTATTGTCTCAGAGTCTGACAGATGTCAAGTGTTGCTGTGGTTCCTTCAAAAATGTGAACCATCCTGTGGCATTCCTGTGGCTATTCCGTGGACCCCGGAGACACTTCAATGCGTACTGTGGGGTGTTTACTGCATCTGTTTTTTGGAGGCTCTTGCTCATGGTGCCTTGTTTCTTTGCATGTTTATTATTTTTAAACATGAACCACTCCTGTTTTAGGAACGTTCTATGTGAGAATTCTGTGAGGCCTTAGAGAGGATTTGTTTTTGCTTCTACCAGTTGCCTGGGTGTCCTACAAATCTGACTATACTTTACATTCAGTTTTGGATTTCATAGATATAATGAATTCAGAATAAAATCTCATGTATGGGACCAATCGCTATTCCAGATTCTAAGGAGCAAATTTGTTCTCCTTTCAATCAGCAAGAAATTTGACAGAGCAAGGAAACTTGCTCTTTACCTCTCTTCTCTTTTCCCTGAAGGTAAAGCCTTTGAGTCCCCAGATTTATGTGGGAATTGATTAGATTCCCTCCTGCTGGACTGATCATAGGTTTTCCATCCACCTCTACAGCCCATGTCATTCTTAGTGTGAGAGTTGGAGACTTCAGTGTTGTTCTGAACAAAAGCCTGCAAGATGGAAGCTAGACTGTCTATGTCCTAGGGTTCCTGGTTTCATTTCTTTGTTTTGACGTGAATATTCTTCAATACCAGGTCGGCTCAGCAATGCATTTAAAGAGTTGTGGGTTTGGTTGGGGGAGGTTTGTTTATTTGTTTTTATTTTTGTTTTTCATTTTAGTTTTGTTTTTACCCAGTATATTCATTATTCCAGTAGGGAGTTCATTCAGGGTATCTAATTTGTCATAGTCCTAGAAATGTTCTAGATCTTCCATTCACTCTTTAATTCATTATGGTCTGACTTCTGCCTCTCCAACATATATACACTGCTCTCAGTGAACCGACCCACTCAAACATTTTTTGTTACCAAGTCCAATGAACAACGTATGTCTCCTTCACATCAACTTCTCTGATACTGCAACATCCCAGAAAGTTCTCATTTCCCTGGTCAGCACATTGGCCTTCCCAAGCTTCTCATGTATATGTTGTCCCTTTTAATATTCTGTCTGAAGAACATGTTTGTTTTGATTCTATATCCAGGTAAAGGAAGAAGATAATCTTATCTGCTTCCCTGACTTTAGTTATCATTTAGATATCTCACAAATCTGAATCTTTGAAAATCCAGGCCTATCAATGTCCCTATGCATGACCTCCTCTACAAAACTGGTCCCTTTCTCTGTTCAGGGGGAAAATTGAGAAGATACACAAAAGCTGTTAAGAACATTCGTTCCTCACTATGCTCCTGAAAGAGAGGTTTGTAATTTGAGTTGAACAAGTGGCAATTGTATCACATTGACCTGATAAGGGCTATTTATAGGAAACTGTCCTTCTGGGTTCAGTATAAAGATGATATCCTAATTTTCATAGAGTAAAGGAATTACAACCTAAATAGCACCCCCTTTCCACTTCCATTCCTGCTCACATGACTACCAAAGTCTCTACTTGATCACTTGGGTGTTTGAGTTCATTTGAATTTGAGAAGCTTGTAAGATGCAATCTTGGATTAGAGAGTTAAGACTTTTGGAGGGAATATTGGCTATTCCCTCCTCCGCTAGGAGCCTGCTTCTTCCTCTCACACTCCCCCTGCTGTGTTCCCTCTCTCGCTGGCTGTCTCTCTGTCAAATAAATAAATAAAATCTTAAAAAAAAAAAAAAAAAGAAAGAAGACAGGACTTGAAGGAATGGCAGGAGAGCATTTGCCTGGGAAGAATGGGAGGGCCCGTGTGAGAACCAGTGCAATCCTGGACATGACCTCAATTTTCTGAAAGGGGAATTTTCTTGGTTTTGTATAAAGCATGGATTCCCAGCACCAGGACTTGGGCAGGATGTCCAATTTTCCATTTTTCCTTTCCCTTTGTTGAAACTTCAGAGCTCAAAACTGGAGCATGGAGGGAAATAGCCTTTTCTCACCTGCCATGTGCAAGGATTAGAGAAATCTTCACCCATCACAGCACTCCGATCTCATGATCCTGTGATATGACCTGAACTGAAATCAAGAGTCAGACACTTACTTGACGGAGCCACCCAGGTATCCCTTACAATATTCGAATTTAAAAGTGGAGACAAAATGAGGGCTTCAGAGCGGAGGGAGGTGGGGGAATGAGATAGGCTGGTGATGGGTATTAAGGAAGGCACATATTTCATGGTGCACTGGGTGTTGTACGCAAGTAAGGAATCAAGGAACTTGACATCAAAAACTAGGGATGTACTGTACAGTCCTAATATAATATAATAAAAAATATTATAATAAAAAAGTGGAGACTGGCTTTTGTTTGCAATTATCATTTACAAGATTCTAATGCATGGAATGTTTTCTCAGAAACCAAGAAGTTTGAATACACTCCTTTTTAAGAAAAACCACACATAAAATAAGAATATTAGGAGAATTTGTATTTATTTTACTGAGACTTTTCTAAAAGCTCAGGTGAATTAACAAAGAACACTTGGTCTTCCAGGTCTGATGGCTTCCCCCATCACTGAGTTTTTTTTCTTAAGAGTTCTTTTCCCCCATTGCTGAGTTGTATTTCTTAAGAATAAAAATTTTACTTTGTCTTAGGTATTAGGATGTTATTTTTCAAACATAGAATGAATGAGTTATATGTTCATCAACTACACACCCAGCATAAAATTTTGCACCAAAGTGGTTTTTATATCATAATCAACAAAATTGTGAGCGTGTTTGGAGCGAGTAGCAGGCTAGTTCTTGGGGATGGGGAGGGGGAGGAGGGAGAAGCTACAAAGAGAGACAAATATGGTTCTCCATGTACAAAGAGCACCGTGAATAAGGTTTTTGACAGATTCATACAGTGTTATAAGGTCATCTGCTTTCATAGAATCGACTTTGTGGTTATATGCCTAAACCCTCCTCATTTTCTTACCTGACTCAATTTGTGTAAGGAACAGCCCCATGTAATCCGCTTTGCTTAGTATTTTCCCCGGATAGAGAAAGAGAGCAAGAAGAACTCTTTCTAGCATGTCTGGTGAGAAACGCCCCAGGCATCAAGCCATAGCGAATTTCCACAGGACTTTGGGGGACACTTAGAAAAGAGGCTAAAAGGCCCCAGCAAAGCACAGGAGAGGGAGCTAGCTGCCTTCTTGGCCTGCCTCCTCCTCTCTCTTACTACTCCTTGTCTCTTACTGTCTACTTGATTAATCCACAAAAAGGGCACTTCACCTATGAGGTAGTTTTTTAAGGACATGACATTACTGAAGTGATGTCAGTAGAGATTTATTTGAAATTATAATACTATTCAGAACATATAGAGTATGTCAAATACCAGCTTGTCCAAAATGTATAAAACGGACTTAGAATCTTTTTTTTTTTCCTACAGAAGCTTAGTGCTTTCGTGAAGTCATGAATATTTAGTTTCAATGTGGGAAATTCACACCATTACATGGAAATAGATTCCTCTTAGGAGATCCTAGCCTAAGTATTCAAAGGGCTTTCAAGCTTTGGAGGTGAAAGAGATACAGTTTTTCTTGCCATTGACATGGTGTATACACTTGCCTGGTTATCTTTTTCTTTCAGTCCTACACAGCAAGAAGCATTTCGGCTGTCAAGCAGTAATACTCTATCAGGTCGGCTTTCCCACACACACACACCCGATGTTAGAGACGCAGCGTGACAACATCAACCAATGACGTCGTCTTGGGGCTCCTTTCTCTCTTCTTATCTTTTTTTCTTAAGAAAGACGGTAAAATTCTTCTGTGCAATCAAAGGTGACCTCATCCTTACATGCATTTGATATGTGTCACCCAAGAAGGATGGCTAGGGATATTAAAGTCCACTACAAAGCACTGGAATGGGAGCCAGGAATTTTGATTTTTTTCTTGTCTCTCTATCCGGGGACCAAATAAATTTAAGCAAATCACCTGTGTCTCTGTGTCTGAGTTTCTACATCGATAACACGAGGAAAGCAGCATCCATTCTCCTTTCACCTTTGGAAACTTGGGCTGGGGATGTACGGAGTATATAGGTGTGTATGCGTGTGGATGCATGTATGTGTGATGGATGACGTGTGTTATGGGGAGTTCAAGAAGGTCAGAGTGATACCTAAATCTATGTCATTATGTGATCATGTATATGATATTTATTTTGCTGTAGGGTGGCTTATAAAAATGATATGAATGGCAGTTTTCTGAGCATAGGCTGGGTTAGTGAGCCTTCACTTACCTTAAAATATTCATGTTGGAAAGGAAAGTTTCAAAGCAACCAGAGGATCAAAGTTTATTCATTGCCATGACATGTTGTTGATACTTAGGAGACCGTTACATTTTTGTAAACTGTGATTTATTATTTTAAGTGTAGAATCTTATGGTACAATCTTACCTGAACTTCCTTGACTGCCATTATGTTATATGGAAGGAGACAGAGGGCTCTTGCAATTCTGTGATTTGACCAAGTATTCAGTACCAGAGCTAAAACTGGGAAACACCTCATGTCTTGAGGAAACCCTATTTCCAGGTTGCTTCTCTACTCAGGAATTGTTCACTTTATCCTCATTAGATATGGTCAACAGTTAATCCCTCAGTCATCCAGGAAGTGTGTCCAGTCTCTCCCTAACTTTCCATTCTCCAGATGGAGCTTTCCTGCTTCTTTAGACTCAG
This sequence comes from Ailuropoda melanoleuca, assembly GCF_002007445.2. Taxonomy (NCBI): domain Eukaryota; kingdom Metazoa; phylum Chordata; class Mammalia; order Carnivora; family Ursidae; genus Ailuropoda; species Ailuropoda melanoleuca. The sequence goes on along the minus strand of NC_048221.1, from coordinate 63,826,880 downwards.
CTATTATAGATATCTGATTCTTCTTTTTTCTCTCAAATTCCCCCACAGAATCTGTGGGTGCCTGGGGTGGGCTACTGAGAGCTGCCATTTTTAATGTCAGAAGTAAAATGTATTTAGATGTAATTTCCATCTAAAATAAGAGAAGTCACATAAATAGGCAGAGGGCGATGGTCACCATCAGAGCCCAGAGGGTGACAGGGTCCTACCACAAATAACAGAATGCATCTGAACATAGATCATGGATTAGAACATAGATCCTGGAAGAAGATCCATGGTCCAAATTTTGGGAGTAACTGTGGAAATCATCACCAAATCCTGGTTCCTTAAGTGCATCACATGTTTGAAATTTGGGTTGATAACATGTCCTTAATTATTAGTTTTGATAATAATAAAAAGACTCTAAACATGTGGGTATCAGTGTGCTAGGGCTGCCATAACAAAGTACCACAGCCCAGCCGCTTCACCTATAGAAGCTTCTGCAGGCTAGGTGTCCGAGATCAAGGAGTCAGGGAATTGGGGCCTAGTTAGTCTGTCAGGGAAGTATCTGCTCGAGGCCTCTCCTAGATAGCTGTTTCCTCCGTGTGTCGCCTCACATCCCCTTCTCTTCATGCATGTCTGTCTTTGTAAGAAATATCCACTTTTTATAAGAGTACAAGTCATTTTGGATTATGACCCATGCTAGTGACCTCGTTTTAACTTTATTACATCTATAAATACCCTATCTTCAAATAAGTCTACATTCTGAGGTACTGGGGGTTAGGACCCCAACATATCTCCTGTAGGGAAACATGATTCAACCCACAGCCATGTGTATTTTTGTTGCTTCCTGTCTTCAAAGTGTAAAATACGACAGGTCTCTCCTACTGCGAGGGATTAATGATAAAAAGTGATATCCTGGAGGGAGTGTGGAATTCCATTGAGGGAGGAAGGAGGAGAGAAGGAGAACTACTTGGAATTGCTGTATTATTGAGATTCTCCCTGAATCAGGCCATTTTCTCCAAAGTATCAGAGAATCTGAGAGGGGTTTGGAGAGTCTGTCATCTCTGGAACGTACTTCTGCTCTCGTTTAATATCTGTCCTCCAGAGAGGGCCCTTTGGTTTGGGTGCTGTGCACAGTACCCCTGCCTCCACCTGAGAAGGGGATTCAGCCGTCACCCAGTGAGGAGAGATCAGAGACAGAAAGACTTTGCCTTTGTTGCATGTTGGGGTCCAGTGCATCCAAAGGAGACTCTCCCCTTGTTTAAGGAAAGGCACAACGGTGGGGATAATGCAAAGAAAACTCTCCCCTTGCTCAAGAAAGTGTAAAGATTAGTGTAAAATGGGGATAGCAAAACAAACAAGAGCAAGCTAAATTATCGTGAATATTTGGGTAGAAGGAGAAAAGATAAGGCTCAGTAAGAGAACAGGAAGTCTTGGGAGAGATTAAACTGAAAGGCAAAATAAGACACAATTAAAAACAGAAGACATGTTAAATAAACCTGTAAAAAATGTCCAAACTGCATTCCAGTGTAAACTTGTAGTAATGTAAGATAAGAGGCTACGATTAATGAGTAATATATGACCGTTATTACTCATTAAAATGTTCATTATTATAATTTCCCATTATAGCACTGAGCTCTTACCATAAGTTAGAATAGACCATGTGGTAAATAACCCATATCTCTCCCTGCTCTGAAACAATGAAGTTTATTTCTTGTTCATGTGACACATGCACAGCACAATATGGTTGGAGACTCTCTTCCAGGGTGCCGTACTCTAGAACCTGGCTGACGAAGCAGCTACCATCTCAAGTGGCAGAGAGCTCAGCAGGGTGTTCCATCTGCATGTAAACACTCTGGCTCCAAAGTCATAGAGCTACCCCTTTGGCTCACAACTCACCAGTCACAACTAGTCACACATCCCCACCCAACAGCAGAGGGACCAAGAGCTGCATAAAACACTTACCCCCTCCCTTAGGAAGCCAACCAGCTCCACTTCGTTTAGGGCCAAAGCTCAAAGTCCACCCTCTGGGGGGGTCTTGCTTCTCAGCCTTCCTCCTTGGCAGTATCTGGAATGGGTGTTGGAGAATATGCTCTCCTTGGTGCTAAACTCCTTTCCCAAATGCTCCTATCCATAGAATGGGCGGAGATCATAAGCCATTTTATGTCTTATTTTTCCCATTATATTATCTGTTTATCCTTGCTTGAACCAACGTTATACTATTCTCATTGTTTTTTCTTCATAAGAATAGATCTTGTTACCTGGTAGGGCAAATATACTAACTTGTTCTTCTTTCAAGTGGCTTTTGATTTCCATAAAAATCTATCCGTAGGTATGCTGATTTTCTCGTCCTCTTTCTGATGTCCTCCTTAAATCACCCATTAGAGATTTAAATTTAATGGAATATTTTTATTAATAGACTTTTCTTTGGTTCCTTTTCAAATATGTTAAATATTTAACACTGCGTTTCTCGTTTTGACCCTCTCTTAATTTTTTTTCCCTTTTAAACATAATTATTTAGAATTTATGGCTGATCCTTCTATTATCTGAACTTCTTGAGGGGTGGGTGTCTGTATTTCTTGGATCTGTTACAATCTGGGATGGATTTACCTGTTCATTTCTCAATTTAAGGGTTCCTGGACCTTGCAAATCACATAAATTCAAACCCTACACTCAAGAGCCGGTTGTACTATGGTTATGCATTCACAGAGAATAATTTCTTTTTTCCAGGCAAAGTCTAGACCATAACAAACCATATGCATCCTTATCATTTTGGGTGAGGGATTTTTCTTTTCACTCTATCTTTATGCATAAGTTAAGCCCCCACCCAGTTTTACGTCTCTATCTGGGTTCCGATTCGCCAACCTTGTCTTCTTCACTTCACAGCCATTGAAATACACGCTGCTTGGCTACATAGACAAGAAAATGCCATTATGATTGTTAAATCATCAGTACCTGCTTATCATTCAGATTGCCAGTTTCTTTATTTTTAGATTCATCAGATTTTTCTTTTCTTTCTTGCAATGTCAGCTATATATTTAAGATGATATGCCATATTTTATTTAATATGCTTAGACTTACAGTCACGTGGTAAATAGTTATCCTTTAAAAACTCATAAGTGCTTTAAGGAATAAATCTCAGCTATTCTAAAAGCTGGAACTGGTGTTTCTGGGAAACTGACCTTCTCTTTACCCAATCTCAGATGAAATACTCAAGAGTGTGTTTGGTGTTGTTTTGACAAGATTTTGCACTTGGAGACAAGATATAGTTGATACAGAAAGAATATTCAATGGTAGAGAAAAGTCAGGATAGCATAAAGACCCACTAACTCACCAAAGGAAGCTTCTCCTGCCCGGTGGAACCCCATTCAACAGCAGATGTATTGTCCACACTCGTATGTGTATGTGGGGAATGTCTGGAGTTCTCAGAGACCTGGGCTTTTCTGGAAATACACTGTCTCTTTCTTTATAAAACTGCCTATTTTTGACATGAAAGAAACTTTATTGTTGACAATTTCCCATTGCTTACATCAGTGATGACTCCACCCTCTCCGAGCCAGCAATTTTACGTTTAGGCAGTAAAGTGATCATCATAGGCATGATTGACAAAAATCATCACCGTCATCATTTAATTAATTGATTCATTAAATTAAAAGGCCAAATTGGGTTTTGTTAAACACATCATGATACAAGCAGAGGATGGAATTGGTAGCTGTGGCTGGGCATGCCAGGCCTGATGATACAAATTAAGACAATATATAATAGCATTCTTAGTTTCACCATCATCCAAACAGACACAAGACAAGCAAGCTGCTCGAGGAAGGAGCTGGCCATGGTGCCTGCAGTATTAGTCGGCCATTATTCCGTCACCTACAGACTGTATGTACATCACTCAAGCCCCTGCTCTTCTGTTGGCTTCCACAGCATCGCAACACAGGCTCCAGAACACCCCCGGCGTCAGAACGGCAACATATGTTGCCATGATGTGGTTGCAGAGACTATCATCTCTTACTTGAAATGGGAGCAAACAATTTTTTTTTCTTCCCAACCCAAATCTCATTAAGTATGGCCCTTAGCACCAATTTAAAAAGCCAAACAAACATTACAAGCAAATATCTTTCCTTGTTCCACGTTTTCTTTTCTTCTCTAGCACTTGCTTCTCAAATCTTACTTACTATGCTTGAGTATCTTATGCATTTTCTTTTTCTCTTTCTCTCCTTTCTTAATTATACCTCCCCCCCCCAAAAAAAAACTGAACTTCTCATTCCTGCACAGTGTTGATCTTCTGCTGCCCTGGGACGTGTGTGTCTTATGCCTCCTGTTCCTGGCACTGTTGGAAGGAATAAGTTATTATGAAGCTCTTCAAAATGTAAAGTGGAAAGAAGCAGGTTTAGAATAATTAAAAAGTCATTCTCAATTTCCTGCCTCCTCCCATTTGTATCCTTTCAGTGTTGAGGATTTCCTCATGCTCTTCCAAGTCCTTATATTTATCTAGCTTAAAATGGAAGTGAAAGCATTCTTGAGTTCTCAATCTCCTTTCCTCTGGCACTAGGCTCCTGTCTGTCTTTTCATGCATTTTTCATCTTCCATTAATATTTATCGAGCATCACAATATAGTGGGTACTGTATAGCAGGGAAAACCATACGAAACCACTTCAGCCACTGACGATGCAGAAAACATCTCCTCAGTAGCTCTTGACTTCTGTAATATCTTCTCTCTCTGCCTACTTAGAATCCACTTCCAACAGTCATTAAGCCTTAAGAGAAGCTTTATCACCTTGCCTGGAGCTTTCTCCTCTCCCTTGGATTATTATTCGCCATTAAATACTACTGTTTATTCCTTGTTGCCATGAACAACATTTACGGTTAAAAATCAAAATATGAAACCAGAAAGAATCTACTTGTGGTTGTTACAAATAATCGCTCTGTTTCACAGCCTTGGCCCAGGGAAGAGGGTATTAGTTTGTGAGGGATTCCTTTTTGTTTTGGTCCCCAAATTAGTATTACATTGTTCTTTATCAAAATATTCTTTCAGTATATCTCTGTCTTCCTCATGGGCCATGGCTGCCAGTTTTTATCACTAAAATCATAGTCCCCTGACCAAAGAAGGCAGGAGGGAGGGCTTTGCCTCGGCCCCTGGGATTCAAGGACATCTTCACGTTCTCAAGCATCCTTTGCCGACTTCCCACAGGGAGAGAGCTCTGTTTTGATTGTGTCCCACTGCATTCACAGCACAGCTACTGGGTGAGAGCAGGTACCTACAGGTCTTCCGAGCTAAGCTTTACTGGAGATTCATGGGGTGGGGAAGAAAGAAACAAGGGAGAAATTTGGCCCTGCCTATCCCAAGGTGTATTGTTCTCGCTCTCCTGAGTGGTCAGTGTCAACCTCTATGCCAGACACTATTTCAGGAGGCCTCATTAAACTGTCAGGAAAATTCCCGAGAGGAATAACCAGCATCTCGGTAAACAACATGTCAGAGTAGTTTTATTTATTTATTTTCCAACTGTTGAAAAATGCAGATGAATCCATATTGGAAATTTTTCTCATTCCCATACCCCCAGCTAAATGGTAATTACGTTATATTTACGAGCAGCGTGAAGGATAATGTTTTGAGTTCAACATAGATTCTTTCCTTTTGTAAATGTTGTCTGGGGCCTGATTTGAACAATTTGATATTTCACTATCAGATGAGGAGGTAATTAAAGGAAGACTTCATCATCCGGTTTTATTTAAGTTATGGTGAGTAGAGTTTCTGGCTTTTTACATATATATATATATATATATTTGAAGTTTTTATTTTATTTTTGAATAAGAAGGAAAAGAGGGGCGCCTGGGTGGCACAGCGGTTAAGCATCTGCCTTCGGCTCAGGGCGTGATCCCGGCGTTATGGGATCGAGCCCCACATCAGGCTCCTCCGCTATGAGCCTGCTTCTTCCTCTCCCACTCCCCCTGCTTGTGTTTCCTCTCTCACTGGCTGTCTCTATCTCTGTCAAATAAATAAAATAAATAAAATCTAAAAAAAAAAGAAGGAAAAAAGTGAATAAACAGAAATTTAGATAAAATTATGGTGAAGAACTATGAAGGGGAATTTGTTTCAAAAATGGTAAAGCTACATGTACAAGTAAAATGCAGGATAAGTAAGTAGTATGAACATATTTAAATTGGATTGAGTTTTTTGGAGACACTCAACAATTTTCTAGAAGTCCTCCGAGAAGATTCTGGTAAGTGCTAGAAGGAATTTCTTCCAAATGGCTCTGAACAGCTAGAAGGTCTCTGAGATGATTTATTTTTATTTTTTTAATATTTAGGTTACAGTACAGCTAATTATAAAATGGACCATGCTAGTGCCACAAGTTGAAATCATTTAAATGATTACCTGGGTGGGAGAGGCAAATAGAAAGGTGAGAGACGACGGCAAATGATTGGTTTAATTTTTTTCCCTACTTTTTAACAAGTTGAGGTTTTGTTTATATGAGACCTTGATTTCTCTAGAGAATAAATTAGAAACATATGGGGAAATTAATCTAAAGAAGCAACACAAACCAATACTGTGAGCAGAAATTGTAGCTTGGCGAACACAGAAAAAATAGGGGAGTCTGGGACTCAGTACATCTCAAACAGAACATTAATCTAGACCCTGTTTTAATGATATTAGGTAAATTATCACAAAGACAAATTACATGCTGTATCTGGAAAACATTTGGAATCATCATATAGTTCCTTATTTATGGTTTTAACATAGTTATGATGAATTAGGACTTTAGATAACATAATTAAATCTGACTTCATATTCTACTGAAGTTCTTCTGCTGGACTCAGTGAAATTACAGAAGCAAAACTAGTAGAAAAGACTCAATAGAAAGTAGAGGTAAAATAGGAATGCATGGAGAATACAGTTAATTAACTTTCAACCATGCATATATTTCTCTTGGACCAGTTTTGAAGTTAATACTATATATACATACACACACGCACACACACACACACACACACACACACACACATTTGTATATACATTTTGAGAAAAGCTTTAATTGAGCCTTAAGCCATGGAATCCATTTTATGAACCTCTTAAATAATAATCGGGGAGTAGAAAGCTCGGAAATAAGTCAGTTATTATACGATTAATTTTGAACTTTTCGGCCCAAATTCTTCAAATTCAGGATCCTGGGTTTCAAACATGTTACTGGGCTGTGATCACTGGATGGAATTTGTACGAGCCACTCAACATAACTTCTTAGCTCCCCTGTAACAAAGTTATGAATATCCCCACCACCTCTGACCTTGTCCCAGCCTCCATCCCGGTTATCCTGTTCGGTGTTCAGGCACTGCCCCAAGCCCTGCTACAAATGTTCTCATTTAGTTTCCACAACAGTTTGTTGTGGAAATAATCAGAAAGTCCAGAAGTGCAATGCAAGATGATGCCTTGCATAGACGTAAAGTTACTATTCCAATTTTGTAGACGTGGGAGTGGAGGCTTGCGATGGTTGAGTAACGTGTTGGAAATCACATAGCTAGAAAAGTGGAAAGTAGTGCTTTATCAGTGTTGGCTGATTACAGAGCTCTCATTCCGAACCTCCAGCCCTTTACGATGCATTTACTTCATGACTGATGTGGGGTTGGGAGGGCAGCCTGGTGCTTTGGAGGAGAGCAAACTTAAAGGGCCTGCCTGGGAACTGAACCCATGACTTGTGCATGATTATTAGCACAGGGCGAACGAACTAACTCAATCGCAGAAGCATATTATCCAGATTCCTCTCATATGATTTTTTTTTTCAGTACAGGCTATGAAAATCAAGTAGGGAAATCTACCAAGACACACACACTGGGCCATTTCGATGCCTTTTCTAGATCATTCTAAGGACTTCAATTTGGCATGTGTGTATATATACTTGTGCTCATACACATGTGGATAGCGATGTGAATACATGCAAAGACCACAGTCGCCATGGAATGTGGACCTCATCCTAATTGTACATTGACACATGTCCATCTATTTATGTTCCCACGTAATTAACGAATGTGGGTCCGTGGTGTGTCCATTTTTGGATGTGATGACCAAGGCATCATCTTGCATTGCACTTCTGGACTTTCTGATTATACTTGGAACTGTAAGGACACAAACACTGAATATTTTTGAAATGAGAAATTCACTTTTAACCATTTAAAGTAAAAACACAGTGAATCTTTCATTTCACAAGCGAATGTGGGGAAATCTGAAGTTCCAGTCTCCTTTCTTCTTGAGCGACTGGAAGGGTTTCTGCATAAAGCTTAAAAACTATCCTTTGTGGAGTAAAATATATATATATATATATATATATATATATATACACACACACACATATATTTAGAAGGTATCATTTGGTTTCAGTTAAGCACAATGGTTTTATTTACGTTTCAGTCAAATCAAAACAAGAACCCAAGATGGTGTTAGAAACAGCTGAGGCTGGGCCTTGGGTTTGGGGGTGGGGGTGGGGCTCAAACCCAGCACCACCAGATCCTTCTCAGATCTGTAATTTTCAGATGAGGCTTCTCCTCACGTCATGCGGAGGGAAATGGAAGACAATCACATGTCAAGGAGAGAAGGGTAAGAGCCATTGTGACTATTCCTCTGTGATCTCCCCTGAAAAGCAATTGCTTTCTCATCGCCAAGAATTTCTGAATCCAAGTTAGAAAGGGAAAAAAAAAATTAAAAAACGCTTGCCATGTTCTTAGTACCATTTGCCTTGACAGGAAAAACAACAGCATCTTGCCTCCTCAGCTTATTCCTCATCAGTGAACTCTTCCCCAAACAAGACACTCCACATCAGCCATTTGGGATTGCTTCCATCAGTGTTGTAATGAGCTCTTCTGTGCAGTTTGCACTCACTGCAGAGTGTGCGGAAGCCAAGAGCAAGGAGTTGGTAATCTGGGCACCCACAGTTGTGATGAGGCATCTTCAGTGTAATCGTCCAAATCAAATATTTGGCTGCGCTTCTTCAGATGCGATATCTCATATTGTCACTGTGGAACCGGCAGGGGAGCGGCGCCCGCGCTGGAGGAGCTGAGCCCGAGGAGACAGGGGCGGGGAAGAAGAGGCCTCGCCGCGCCACCGCCTTTCTGCCTATATGTCGCCCTTTGTTCCTCTCCGGGGCTCCATCTAGAGCGGCTGTGCCTCTTGGACACGGGCCAAATCCACATCAAGTTAACGAGGAATGAGGTCGACTTTTCCTTCAAGCGGCAAAGACTTGAAAGTCAGAGCCCTCCTACTCCTGGTATGTCACCATCGGATGACATTACCCACTTCTGTGCTGTTACCACCATGGGAACACGGTGACGTGCTTTTGAAAAGCACCTTTTAGTCAACATAGCCACGTTCGCCTCTGTGATTTCACTTGGTTCTTAGACCGCTCTAGAAGGTGGGCGTAAGAGCGTGGCTATGGAGCTGTCACCGCTGTCGGGGAAGAGACGCTGAGGCCTAGGGAGTTCCACAAGGAATGGGAAGCCAGTCTCCGAGTGCGTGTCCACTTCCCCCAGTCCGCCATGCTGCTTCTCCATCCGCAGGGATGGCTCAAGGAGAACAATGAGCTGATGTTTCTGGAAACATCGTCATTCTGGTTGTGTTCAACTTGAAAGGCTGATGAATTTGGTTTCCAGGCCCCCATTGCTCTCACCTCCGTCCCTTGGTGCTCAACCCTTCTAGCCCTGGGCTCTGCTCTGCCTGTTCTCATGGACCCAACAGCTCATCCAGAAAACCTGGAACTTCCTCCTGAACTTTAGCCGAGTGGCTCATGTTTTTCAGTCCACTGATAGACTTTCCTGTGTGGCCTGTTTACCTGCAGTTCAGAATATCGCCGGTCCTTTGACTTTCCATTCCTGGGTCTCACCCACTGGGACCCATTGCTGCTCTTTCTAGGTCTCCTGATGCAATATTTGCATTTTCCTGCTTATTCCTTATCAAATGTTTCTGACATGTTTTTCTGCCTGCTGGTGCCCAGAAATTCCCCAGGCTTACTCCTAGATTTTGTCTATCTAAAAATACATTGTTAATTTTTAGATCCTGCTGTCTCTCAAGACTCCTTCATCTTAATGTAGTTACTCATACAGGCCAAGTCCACACATTGCTCGGGATATAACGAAGAAAATAGATTCAGGTTACAATAGATCTTGAAAATAGATCAGGTTGTTTTACGTAGGAGAAAGTAAGACATGGTAGATCCTTAAGCGGATAAATGAGCGGCTGCAAAGGGTGTTTCAAAAGCATAATGTAGCCATAATATGAAGAATAGATTGGAGAATAGACCATATAGTAGAGATCAAGATAAAGTTTTTAACCGGAGTGAAGAAAAGAGCAGATGGAATGGAGAAAGAAAGGAAATGGAGGGATATTTCCAAGGATGGAATAAAAACTCTTCATTGATTTATTCCTTCATCGCACACTCATTTAGTGATTCAACGCACATTTGGTTAGCATGTTTGTTATGGATTAAAATGCACCCCTCAAAATTCCTATGTTGAAGACCTGACCCCTAATACCTCTGTATGTGACCCTATTTGGAAATAGGGTCCTCGTGGATATAATCAGTTAAGATGAGGTAGTACTGAATAAGGTGAACCCCTAATTCAATATGATTGGTGTCCTTATAAAAAGAGGAAATTTGGACACAAACTGACACATGCAGTGCGAAGATGATTTGGCAAGGCACAGGGGGAAGATGGCCATCTGCAAGCCAGGGAAAAAGGCCCGGAACAGGTCCTTCCCTCACAGCGCTCAGAAGAAACTAACCTTCCAACACCTTGACTTCAGACTTCCAGCCTCCAGAACTCTGGAACAATATATTTCCATTGTTTAAGCCACCCGGTCTGTGGTATTTTGTCATGGCAACCCTAGCAAATCAATACCAGATTGAAGGTGACACTTCTAGATACTGAGGACACAGTGGGGGCTGGGGGAAGAGCATATCTCCTGTTTGAAAAACAACTTGAATGATTATAAAGGCAAATCAGAACGTACTTTGATGAGTGACATTACAGAGAGAGGAAGCAATACTGTCTGGGGATGGGAAAGAAGTTCCACTAAAGGGGTGACATTTGGTCTAGATTTTAAAAGATGGGCAGACATTTGTAAGAGGGTGGAAGACACACCCCAAGTAGAGATAGAGACAAGAACACTGCCAAGACGAGGGAATAGCAAGGACATGAGTAGGGTGGAGGGTGTGTGTGGCAGAAGAGAGGATAAGAGGTGAGGGTGGAAAAGTAGGCCAAAATAAGGATACTTTGGCTAAGGGGTTTAGATTTTTATCCTGTAACTAATTAGAAATCATCAAGATTTTGACATCAGGTCTGTGATGTGAGTGATTCTGATTTTTTGGGAGGCTAACTTTAACAGGAATGGAAAAGCTGGAAGGAGTGGGCAGAGCCTGCCAACAGGGGGCTCAGACTGGAAGCTCCTTAGGTGTTCAGGTGAGAGATCAGCAGGTGAGGACGAAGGCAGTATCAGGAATGGATTGAGAGAAAGGGCAGGAATCCGGGCACATCTGTGAAGAGAATTAGCTAGAGTTAGAACTGTGGGTTATAGATGGTGAGGGATGAGTTGGAGACAATTTTACATTGCCTGAAGTTAAAAGAATTAGCACACTACCTGGCAAATAGGAGGGATTCCATTCATGCTAACTGATTATGTGGCCCCTGGTTTCCCCAGGTAGAAACAGAGCCGTAAATACAAAAGAGATGATTTATATGGAGGACAATTTGGAAGGCACGAGTTTGATTTTACTCATTCAAAACTTACATGAGTGTCTGCTCTCTGCTGGCGATCGACAATGGGTAGGGGTTTTCTTTTAAAACAAAATAGATTATCAAGAATATTTTGAGAATCAGTAAAAAGCACATATTGCAATGCTAAGAATATTCCGACTTGTAGTTGACTCACAAAAACAGAGAAACAAACAAAAAATAGAAACAGATAATTTCCATGCCACATAATGTATTCCAAAGCATTGAAAAAGTTTGCTGTTTTTTTTAACGACTAAATTCATTTAAAAAAAAAACTGTCCAATTCAAATCTTGGATACTGAAACTTAACATAAATACTACATATGCCAAAAGAACCACTAAACCAAATGAAAAAGAAGAGAAACTCCAAAATAATTGTAGACTAATCTGATTGAGGAGAGTTGCAAAAAATGTTGCCCCCAAATTTTCAAATGCGAGGGGCTCCAACCCACATGTCTCTTCTCTTGTCACAACAGACAGGCTGTCGCTCTTAACTTCTGAAACCAATTTTTCCACATCAGCGCTGGATCCCATTCTTCATCAGGCTTAACCCCAAATCACTTGATCTCCTTCCTGTCAATTTCCTTTCCATTAACACTCAAGGGTCTCCCCTCTTGTAAAAGCCCCACCGCAGCTCCCCATGTCTGTATCCCTAATTTACCATCACGTAGCCATACTTCCTGTAAGCATCCACCTGTCCATGTACTCATTTTCCCCTGCCTCTGCCCCCCTGGTCCGTCCCCACACTTTGTCCAGGGCAGTCTGTCTCCTATGCTCCTGACACGGAGAAACTGAAGTTTTCAAGGATACCAATGAAGTGCCTGGGTTTGACACAATAACCATTCCCAACTTTATCTTACTCAAACTTTTAATCACCTTTGTTGCTATTGACCACTGTCTTATTTTGGAACAATTCCATCCTGTGTTGCTTTTCCTTAAATTTCTCCAGTTGTTCCCTTTTTTTTTTTTTTAAAGATTTTATTTATTTATTCGACAGAGAGATAGAGACAGCCAGCGAGAGAGGGAGCACAAGCAGGGGGAGTGGGAGAGGAAGAAGCAGGCTCATAGCAGAGGAGCCTGATGTGGGGCTCGATCCCACAACGCCGGGATCACGCCCTGAGCCGAAGGCAGATGCTTAACCACTGTGCCACCCAGGCGCCCCTCCAGTTGTTCCCTTTTAACACTCCCTTCCTGTTCTTTTTCTTTCAGCTAACACTTAGGTCACTGGTTCCCAAACATTTATATCAATAAAAATCATGTTTGCCTCACCAGGAGAGACCCTTATGTAGATTTAACAAGCATTTATTTGATCCAAGGTCAGGTGAAACTCTTTAGAACCTCGGCCTTAAAGTTAGTGTGTGTCAGTTATGCATCCCAGGCCCTGGTCTGTCCTTATTCCACAAGCCCCACTGAGAGATTTCCTTTACTCCTTTGGCTTTCATTCCATTCTAGACCTGGTGACTCCCAAAACACTACCACCATCTAGAACTACTCATAGTTTTTGAAGCTGGTAGCCAGACTTCTACAGAGCCCCCAACTTGAATATATAGATCTATATAGATTATAGGCTTCTCAGACTTCAGATGCCCCAGATTAAACTCATGATGGTCCCTTCTCAGCATGTGTCTGCTCTATGACCCTAATGGAGGAGAATAACCAGTTGTCCGGGACACATACCCATGCCCCTGCCAGAGCCACCAAGTCCTCTTGGGTCACTACATAAAGACCTCTCAAATTCATTTTCCTCTTTTATCTTAAGGACCTGCTCCAAGTGCCTGCATTTCCAGGTTGGTCAGCCTTCAATTCATTTTCCACACCATGGCCAGAGTGATCGTTGTAAAGTGATCTGACAAAGTATCTCCTCTGTTGTAGGGGCCTCCCAGGGCTCTGCACATAAGAGATGGCTTCTTAACAGGGCTTGTCCTATCCATGGATAACCTCTGATGACCTCTGACATTGCACTTCACAGATCTTCCACCCCATGTCCTCCATGTAATATTAAAGTCCTTTGATTTTTTTTTCAGATATGTTATATTCATCTCCCCTCAAAGATATAGCCCATGGCTTTTCTTTGTCTAGTACATGTTTGTTCTGATGCATCCTTCAAAGCTTATCTTGGACTTCAGTTGCTCTGGGAATTTTAAATAAAATTCTTGATTTTTTAGGCCCTTGATACATTGTCTCTTTATACCCTATACATCATTATCATAAAATCTGTGCCGCTTTTTTATAATTATTTATTTAACCATCTGTAGATTGCAATCTCATTAATGGGAGAGCTTCTTTATGTTTACTTACTATTGGCCTGTTAGTATCTTGTATCATACTTACTTTGGTGGACAGTCAATAGTTAATCGTTGGATAAATGAATAAATAATCCACCATGGCAAATGACATGTGAATAAAAATCCTTCTGTGTGTCTTTGTCTCCCAAATAAAAAGATAAAATCTCACCGGAAGAAATCCTATTGTCCTGTGTCCTATCTGAAATGTGGAAGGGATTCTTGTAACCCCTTTTTGTGAACTTGTGAACATGAGGATGAAAGGAAAAAAAAAAAAAGTCAAAGCAGGAAATAAGGGGCCTGGGTTGTGGCTGACATCTTTAAGCAGATTCTCAGCCATGGATTACTACATCTAGATCTGATGTTACATGAGAAAGATAATTTCTATATAATTAATTAAGTCATTTCAGTTGAGTTTCTGTTATTTGCAATCAAAAATATTGCCAACTTTCACCCTCTTGATCCAAATCATGGATACAAATGTTGAATAATAAAGAATCTGGTTGTTTAATAAAATATTAATTGCACTAAGAGTATCACATAACTCAGGTGCCAACACTTCTTTCTATAAAGAGCTAGAAGTAAATATTTTAGGCTTTACAAGCCAGGTGAATGACTTAGCTCCGCCATTGTAGGGGAAAATGGTCATAGACAAAGTTGTGGCTGTGTGTCAATAAAACTTTATTTATAAAAGCTGGTGGCAAACCAGATTTAGCCTATGAACTGCATTGTCCCACCCCCTGATCTAAACAAATGTTATTTATTTTATTGAACTCTTTCTTCAAATAAATATTAGGAAGTAGCACCAAAAATACCATATAAAGAGTTATCCAGTTGAAATAACATAGGCAAATCTCCCATCCACTAGTTTTTACCACTTTTTCCTGAATCATGCATATAAACATATGATAGATTTTTGTCAGATGTATTGCATAATTCAAGATCTGCTCTATAAAGAGAACATTCAGTCTTTGGTCATTTAATTAAGAAAAACTGACTTGTAACTAGCAAACCTGTGTTGCCTACTTGTGATCATTAGATTTTCCAAATGTTCAAAATTATCTATTTAAAGTTTTAAGGGGAATATATTAAGCATTCTAAAGTTTCTACAGTACACTTTCTTTTCCTCTTTGAGAGTTTGGTAATTTAGCCTCTTATAAGGTTCAAGGACTTTTCTCTGAAAGGTTTCTGTCAATGACTCTGGGAGGGAGTTAATACATCTCCTTCTGTTCTCATAGGACACAAATGGCAATTATTTTAACATTTCTAATTTGAAGAAAAGTGCATTGATCCTAAAAGAGAGAAGTAAAGTTAAAATCATATACTTGTTTTTTTCTCTTTATCACTTACTGAAATCATCTCAACAATTCCCAATGAAGGAGCTATTCGTTTCTTAGACTAATCTAATAGGAAATTTTATTCACCTTTGGTGTTTTTAATTGGCAGGGTCACTTAAATATTTCTGCTTTTTTTTTTTTATTTATCCTTGGATAAAGACTTTATATTTTTTCTTATTTTAATTTTTTCAAGGTAAAATATTCCCGTAAGTCTCACAATGAAAAATGACCCGCTCCTTGCCTTTCCTGTCTTCACCCCAATTCTCAGAGGCAACGATTTTCAACACTTTAAGCTGTTATGATGTTCATCTCTGTATTTTTACCTTATATTTTTATTGTTATACCTTTATTCTTTCTACTATATTTCCTTAATATCTCCATTTTAGATCTGATCCAATGAGTGCCTGATGTGAAATATGTAGATTTCATCCCCTATGTTACTTGTGATTAGATTAATATTAGGTAATTATATTTAATGATTTTGAAACTTATTTACAGCTGAGCTATAGAGTATGCAACAGTTGCATTTTATTTGCTTTATTTTCATTATTATTACTTTTTTCTCTTTAAAATAATTTTCTTTTTATATGTGAAAGGATGTCTGTTGTGTAACTTTTTCCTTTTTAAAATTATGCTACTATTATTGTAGTGAATATCTATATCTAGAAATTAAGCCTCCTTTGATTAGCTACAGTTTAATATTAATTAGTATTTCTATTATTTTCCAAACAAAGAAAGGGTCTTAAGCTCTTTAAATTCAACTAGCCTTCTCCCATCGTGCTATTTTCATGAATTTTGAATCTGTGTATATCTGAACTCCACGAGACTTTGTTATTGTTATTTGCTATTATTGTTTTATACAGTTAAGATTCCTATAGATTGACCAAAAGGTCTAACCTTTTGTTTGCTCTTCGTTCTTTCTTTCATTTTGGTTTCCACTTAGGTTCATTACCCTTCTGCCTGGAACCAATCACTTTAGTACTACTTTTTCTGTGGGTTTGCCAATAAAATATTCTATTTTCTCTTGTCTGAAAATAACCTCTTTCATTTTGACGACCATTTTGCTGGGTATAGAATTTTAGTGAAGCGTGCTTTTGGAATATGTGACTTGACCTCTTTCACTAGTCAGTATCTCCAGGTATCACTTCTAGTTCATTCTCTTCTTTCCTTTTGCAACTCCGAAAAGGCATGTTAGACTTTTCAACATAACCTGTATATAATTTTATGCATTTTCAGTATTTTCTATTCTTTTCTCTTTTTTCTCTGTGCATTACTCTGAATATTTCCTGCTGAATTGTTTTCTAGTTCATTACCCCTCACTTTAGCTGCATACATTCTACTGTTAAACTCACTCATTACTATCCTAATGTTATTCATTACATATATTTTTATGGTTCTAGAGTTTCCATTTTATTTTAAAATATTTTTTAATCTTTAAAAATTTTTAAATTCTCTAGTTTTTGAGCATATGAATAGGAGTTACTTAAATGTTCACTGTGATAAGTGTGCCTGTTTATACTGGGCTTTTGTTTGTTTGTTTGTGGGGTGTTTTGTTTTGTTTTGTTTTGTTTTGTTTTTATGTCTTGTTTACTGGTTGGTCTTGGACTGGTCTGGAAAATTCCCTTCTAATCCAAGGATTGAAGGGGTTCACTGTTGTGTCACACTTGTGAACAAATATGGGAACTTTTAGATCTAAAGATATAGAGGAGGTCACTGCTGAAATATCAAGTTGGTGTAAAATTTAGGAAAAGTTTTCACTCCCATGAAGACTCAGACTTGTGGACTCATAACTACTGAATCTATGGTTTTCCGTGCAAAATAAGTGTTCCTACCTCTCATCTGCCACAGCTAACTAGAACACAAGGCTTACTGAACAGAGATTGAACTAGATTTCAGGCCCTACTCATTCTTTCAGTGAGGTGTCTCTGTGTGGAGTACTATCTCCATAGGCTTTCACTGGGTCCCATGTGCAGATTATCATACAGTCACTCTGAACCACAAAGTCTATGGGGACTCCAGAAATTTCTCAAGCCTACCTTGAGAATATGAGGTCTGGATCTACTGAGTCTATAAGGTTATTAGTTTTTTTTTTAATATATGTATTACAAGCTATCTTATACCTTAATATTATACATATATATATTTAAATATGATGTTAGATTTTGTGATATAACTAAAATGTAAAAAAAAAAACCAACAACCCACTTTTAAAAATTTTAATGTATTACCAAAAATACACATAGATCATTTTCAGAAATGTTAACTGGGAGAATTTTGTACAGGCACAGGTAGTTAATATCAAAAGCGTCTGCCAATTTCTTTCATTCATAGGATAGTCTTTTCTGTTGAGCAAATAAATAACACTCTTAAAGAGACAATTGTGACAAAAATGACAATTATATATGAGAGAGAAAATTACTGGAGCAGTTTTGTGGACTGCATCCAGTTGTAAGAGCCCATTTATTGAAGCTGAATATAGAGCCAGCGCACTGAGCCTTTTCGACAGTTCCTAAAAGGAAATAATAAATAACTGATATGAGCAGAAATGATTTTTAAAGACTATCCCAATTTCCTGATGAATGGCTTTTACATATTTATATGCTGTTTAAATATATTTATTCATATTTTTTTCTTTGATAATTCAGCAATGGAGTTGGGATGAACCGTCAGAATATTGGACTCTAAGAAACCCTAAGAAAAAAACATCTAAGGTCAGTTTTCAAACTCACTAAGGACTTTCTTCAAATAGCTATTTCCTCCCCTTTCCTGTTATCTTTAAGAATTACAGGGGGTCAGTTCTGATGTCTGTTTAATCAAAACTATTTAAATGAACAGATTCTTACCATAATTTCAAAAGGCAGGCTATAAGGAGACTCAGGATTGACCTTTGTACTGACATTAAATGAATAATTGGGGGGCAAGAATTGCCTCAGAATGGGCCTCTCACATCTAAGTGTAAAATGACATATTATCTTAAGTTTTGAAATTTAACTCACATGCTAACTCCTTTGTGAAACCTTCCCTGATTCTCCTATTGCATTAAAATTTGCTGCTTGATGCTCTCTAACATTTCTTTACCTTGCCTTTTGAAGCTTACTGTTTTACTCAACTAGTTATTTGTACACTTATTAGGCTTCACCTTCATAGGTAAAGTTATAATTTAATATGCCTTCCTTTTTGAATAAAGTTATGCATGGTTTTCTTCGAGGTCAGGATAGGCTACGTCATGCTTAAGTTAAAAATCATCTCACAGATTCCAGTTCCTTAACCACAACAAGACTTTTCTCACCTAGACAGCTTATCTGGTACCAGCAGAGGTGCACAGAGATGTGGGCTGAAAGTTTCTACCATCTTGTAACTTCATCATCTTGAAAATGGGGCCTCCTCAGTTGCCATGGCAGAAGAGGCATCTGGGGAGTCCCTTGCCAGTTTATAAATATTTTCACCTGCAAGGGACACTTGTCACTTCTGCCCGCAACCCAATGGCCAAAAGTAGTCCTATGGCTCCCCAGTATATCTGAGAAATACAGATGAATAATCAAGTATTTGATGAGTGTTATCATCCCTGTCTACACCACCAATTTACAACACTGCTCTATTTCTCTATTGGGAACTCAGACCCAGAAATTCACTGAAATCCACTTTCCCTAAGAGACCAAGAAAACTGACTTGATGAAAAGAATTGTGCAGAACTGGAGAAAAAGTAGCCACAGGCTGTTAAAATAGTTACTGCCATTTTTCGAAGGGGAAACTACTTTTTTCTTGAGTGATAAAGAACAGCAAGGATCCCCCCAAAATCAAAAGCTGTAACAGGAGAGTGAGCTGCAATCTCTTCCTTAGTTGTCACATGGCATTCTCTCCAGGTGTCCCTGTCTTAGCCAGGAGTTATCCTTTCCTTGTAAGGATACCAGTCGTACTGGATTAGAGCCCACCCTAATGAACTCAACTCAATCAAATAAAATTGCTTTCACAGGTATTGAGGGAGATGATTAGGACTTCAACATATCTTTCAGGGTATACAATTCAACCCATAAGAGTATATATGAGATGTATATGTATTATTAAATATATTATGTGTATATATATATATATATATTTTTTTTTTTGAGAGAGNGGGAGGGGCAGAGGGAGAGGGAGAGAGAGAATCCCAAGCAGGCTCCACCCTCAGCATGGAACCTGATGCAGGGCTCGATCTCACAACCCTGAGATCATGACCTGAGCCAAAATCAAGAGCTGGATGCTTAACCGAGTGAGCCACCCGGGTGCCCCTATAATATAATTTATTAGCAAATATTATATATTAGAAATATATACTTAAAACATATATATATACCATATAAATGTACCAACAAGCAGCAATGAAAGTGATGGTAAAAACCAGGCACAAGGACTAATAACCTGAACGTCTATCAAGACGACACTAGTGCAATACATTACGGTATTACACATACTCAGAATATTATGCAACAATTTAAGTAAAAGAAGTTAAATCTCTATATATTTCACTAGAAACATGTCCATGACATTTCAAATGAGGGGAAAAAAAAGTTAAAAGTGATATGTAAAATATAGAACTTCCAATTACATCTTGGTGATGTAAGAAAGCTGAAAATAGCCCACATTTATTATTTAAAAAAATCTGCAAGATGTAAATGAAAAGTTTTTCTTAAATTCATTAGAGAAAAGAGGCTGTGGGACACACAGGTAACAGGAAATCTAGGGGAGAAACAGGTACTTGCAGGCGTACATAAGTTTCGTGTAATTGATCTGGGGAAGACACTGTTGGCCATGTTAAGTCAGTAAGAAGATTCAATATAAATTTCTTCATGAAATTTTGCAGAGTGGGTGTAGCTCGGGTGAGAGTGTGGACTGTGTGTGGTTGCAGACATAGGGAGTACTGCACTCTCTTGCAAGTTTTCTTTTTCTCTTCTTTTTCTTTTCTTTTCTTTTTCTTTTCTTTTCTTTTCTTTTCTTTTCTTTTCTTTTCTTTTTTGGTGAACCCACCAGGCCCTGACAGAAGGGGAATGAGTAATAAAATTGTCGCCTAGTAGTACTGGTAGAAATTCATTGAGGCATGAAGAAGGACACGGTGGTGGGGAGTCACTCGTAGCGGAGAGCAGAAGCTCGTCCTGGCATTACAGCTGGGAGAGGTGCAGGGACACTCGTGAAGGCCACACTCTCGGGAAGCAGGTTCAGCATGCCTATCCCATAATGAGGCTCCATCAGAACATAAGAGAACACCCCTCTCTCCCATCCTCCAATACTGTGCTACCGGGCATAAGACAGAAACAGCGGGCGAGTGCAGCAGAGAGAGCTGAAAAGACAAACTCTCTGGGAGCATTGCAATGGTGGCCTGAGGGCATTTGGGGAGCAGCCATTGAGAAACCATCTCTGGCAAAGGAGCCTGTAACGCCCCTCCCCCCAATCTGAAGGGAGAACACAGTCATCATATTTAGACTCAGACATGACCGAGATGTTAGAGATATCACACAGGAAATTTCAAATAACTATGAATAATACCTTAAAGTCTCTAATGAAAAAGACAACATATAAGATCACATAGGTAATTGAGGCAAAGAGATCGAAACTACAGGAGCACAGAAAAATGCTCAACATAAGCGCAGTAATAGAGATGAAGAATGTCTTTGAAAAGCCCATCAGTATACTTGATAGAGCTGAAAGAAGATGCAGTGAACTTGTAGGTATGTGAATAGATATTGCACAATTGGAAACGCAAAGGAAAAAAAATACATTGGGGAGAAAATAAAGAAGAGGGCATCCAAGAGCTATGAGACAATCTCATATGGACGAAAATATTCTGTGGGGCTGGAGAGAAGATGTTTTTATGTTTCTGCACAGTTAGAGCTTACTAAGCAAGTTTTCAAACTTGAGATCTAAAACTTGGAATGTGGCCTAAACGACAAGCCTTAGAAGTTAATTTATGACTGAATAAATTTACCTTCCGGGAATATTTATATTCCAATGTTGGTGGTGGTGGGGGGGAGACCCAGGAACACGGAGATATTCCTGAATTGTAGAGCTGGAGACACAGATCTTATCTTTCTTTTGATGGGTTATTTTACGTTCTAAGGAGTTACTTAAGAACCTAGGATCCTTTCTACTATGTCTCCAAATATAATCTTAACACTGCTTTAAGGAGAAACAGAGTATTTATATAGCCTTAAAATATCACTGTCAAATATCTATTAATTACTGTGATGTCATTAACATATGTCCATGGATTCTTGGAAATTGTTCACTTCAGGAGAAGGAACTTAATCTCTCTTTTCTTGAGTGTAGGTTGGACTTATTCACTTTTAATGAATTGAGTATCAAAAGGTAAAGCCAGTAACTACAGTGGAGAAATCTGGCAAACAGTACCTTAACCAAGCTATCAAAGTTAACATCACCAGTAATAAATCATGTTTATACTAAATATTCCCTGATATGATACATTGAATAGGGCACTTCACCTTTATAACATTCTTGCCCCAAATCCATAAACTGGTCTAAACATGAGAAAACATCAAACAAGCTTAAGTTGAGAATCAGTCTACGAAATAACTGACTTGTGTTCTTGCAAAGTGTCAAGGTCATAGAAGACAAGGAAAGATGGAGAAATTATTACAATTTTGAGGAGACCAAAGAAAGCAAACTCCATGTGCTATCTTGGAATGGATCCAGGGACAGAAAAAGGAGATAGTGGGAAAAAACCTTGAAAATCAAATTATGTCTATACTTCAGTAGTTGTTAATTCTTAGTTTAGATAGATATGCTGCAATCGTGTACGTTTAGCATAAGAGGACCTGGGTAAAGACCATACAGAACCTGTCTGTGAGATCTTCGACACTCATCTTTCACAATCAAAAAAAAAAAAAGTTCAAAACAAAAAGTCAAAAAAATAGCATGTAGCATGATCTCTTTAAAAAATAAACCAAAAATTAAGAACTTGAGTATATTTCCACAAGCACAGACCATCGTGTAAAAGTATACATATGGAATCATAGAAATGTTCTATCTTGCTTGACTTAGTGCTGGAAACATACATTACTTTTCTATGAATAACATCCAATAATCTTCTGTATTTTTGATCTAAAATCTATTAAGAACAAAATGTAAACATAATCGTTTACATTACGTCTATGCATTAGAATTAGATTTGAGACATCTTAACTCCATCACGCCCTAAAACTTTGAGAGGTTTCTAAATAGCACACTTCTCATTTCATGTTTACATATTTGTTCTTAAGTTTACAATTATGTCACCAAGAGTTCTCATGAAAAATATTCCAATAAATAACACTTATGTAGTCATAACACTGAAAATGTGGTTTATTGGGTTCAGGTTTTAGGACCATGTACTAGGCAAAGCACAAATGACTTGATAGTAATAATTAATAATAATGATAATAACCATAACCCAGAATATAATAGTAAGAACAGAAAAGTAGCTTTGAGCCCGAGAACGGAGTATGCTAGTGAGGAGAGAAGGGAAGAGAAAGGAAGTCTAAAGGAACTGTGTTTCTCTTCTAGTGATGAGTCAGAAAACGCTGTGCTAAAATCATGGGTAGAAACAAGGCTTAAGTATATTGTTTTAAGTTTTATAGGTCACGCAGTTATAACTAAGAAACACTGGAATGAAAAGGGAGAGATAAGTTGGGCCACAGTTCTCATTTGTCATGGTAAGGCACTAGTAGATGATGCTTAAAGTTAATAGATCAAGAATTACAAGTATTGGCATATTTTTACAAGCAGCCACTAGAAGAATCTAGAACCAAAACACTCAAAGGAGATGCCTATGAGCGTTGGGAGGGTCTGTGGGAGATGTGCTTTAACTGGGTTCATTATCAAAGGCTTGCTCTCAGCTCTAAATGTTCCCTTCATTGCCTGATCTATGAAAATGGACCTGGACTCTTTAAATATTTGTTCCTTTGCCATCTAACACGATGTCAAATTTTGTCAGTAGAGGGCGCTGGAGAGACATTGCAGGAGGAAAGGGTTGTGCTGCCTGCCTCCAGTGTCCTCATCTACAGGCTCCTCCAGTGTCTAGAGGGCCCAAGGCTCCTGCGGGATACACAGCCTCTCCAGCACAGGAGCCTGCAGGGCAGAGGGACCAGGGACACCCAACGGCTAGCAGCTTCCCCAGCACCTCTTCAGGGGGTTTTGTAGAAGATTGCCTCTAAGGAGACATCTCCCTGTGGATAGCTTTCCTTTCCACCTGAAGATGGTAAAATTCTAGCAAGTTCCAGACAGACACCTGCCAATTAGGACCCAACACCCCAATCTCTACACCACAAATTCAGCACATTGTAGGTTCTCATTGGATATTTGTGGAATGAATTGTATAGTTAGAGTGAAAATACGTACTGGTGTGTGTGTGGGGGGAGGCGGTATCCCAATGTACACCTGTTATCCCAGCATAATCACTAGTAGAAGTTCTTTACTTTGAAATGTATCCCATTTGGGCAAATTATCATAGGCTTCCTCTAATTTTACTCTTTGGTGAGAGTATGGGAAATTTTTCTTTGTCTATGAATTTTTATATGTGCCCATATAATATATATGCTGGGTTTTTTTGTTTCGTTTTGTTTTTTTTCCTGCAAGGAGCTTTACTCCACCAAACACATGCATGACTTTGTCTGTGGTCCCAGTATTTCCCTGAAGCAAACAAGTGAAGCCATTCACCCTATATTCTGAAATCATTGCAGTGGCTGGAAACTGCCCTGTGTACATCTGCATAACCATGCCTGCTCTCTCTCTGACCAATACCCAGCATTTTGTTGCCCTGGTGCCCACAGTTCCCTGAACATTGTATGCACTCAAAAGTCATTGCCTTTAGAAATGTTGCAGACTTCTAATGTCTCCTAAAGTGTGCTTGGGCAACTTTCTTTGTCCCTCGAAGGGGCTGACAGTGCCCCTTGCCCAACCAGATAATTCTGAAGCCAGGAAAGAGGTGAAACTACAGAAGGGTGAAATGGAAATGCTGTCTGGAAGGGAGAGGAAACATCTGGCAACAAAGTGTAGGGGAAATGGGTACACAGACTTATGGGATTAAGGATGGGCTATGGTTGGGGCATGTGGTGGTTATGTATCAGGAAGCAGAGTTGAAACAAAGGAGAATGAGGTAAAAAGCAAGATAAATAATAAAGAAAACATGTAATGGGAAATTCAGATGGCGGCCATATGATTCCCTTCGGTCACACACGAGGCCTCTAAATAGGCAGCACGCACTGGAAAGAAGTTAAGAAGCCCTGATGTGTTGTCTTTGTTCATGAGCACTGTCCAACTATAGTTACTGAAACCCTAGCTCCACACCTGACCATCAGGATAGAATAGGGTCCACGAAATCATTATGCCGTCTGTTGAGTAAAGATGGCTGAATCTCCACAGTCAACCTTCAAGAGCTCCTCCAATTTATTTTGTGTGAATGACCCACCTCTTCCCTTATCTATATGCTTACCTGAAATCCTGAAGACAAGTCAAAGTGGTAAAGATCGCAGACATTGGGTTAGTTGTTTTGTGTTTTAGTTTTATTTGGAAATTCGATGAGGAACATAGTTCATTGCAGACCACGGGATCACCTTTGGAAACCATTTATACCCCAAAGCTGAGTGAAATTGGTGTTATTTGGAAAGATCAATGAGGACATGGGTGAAGTTAGGACCTATCCCTCAAGTCCACCGATTACTTAAGTTGCCACTTTCCCTCTGTTGATGACAGATTGTATTTGACAACATCCTGAGGCAGCGTCCAGTTTTGCGGAATTATGGAGAGCATAAATTTACCTACTTAACGCTGTCATTCCCATCTTAAATGGTCAAATGGAAAGAAAAGTTCTTTTTTTTTTTTATCAGAAGACATTGAATTCAGTTATGGAAAATGAGCCCACTTAATTCCAGAAGCAGCATACCTGGTTGCTGGTCAGGATTACCTCGGGTGCAGAGTGTCCCTTAGCCACACAACGAGCTTGGCAGGGACCGACTCACGTCAGGCAGATCCCCAGATCTTCTTCTGCAGGGATCGCCCAATCCAGGCTAGCAGGTTGAGTCTGGAGACCAGGCATTGTGGACATAGAGGCCCAAGGATATTGCATTCACCCCTTTCAAACTTGGGGCTGGCTCAACATATCTAAATGAAATTTTGATTAAAATTTTGGGTGTTTTCACGGACTCAGGCAGGCCATTACTTCTGCCCAGTTAAGAGGGGCACCTAGGGGCATTTGCCTACCCAAGCCAATAGTGACAGCAGGATCAGTAATTTTGAATCTTTGAAAATATCTATCCCGATAACTTGAAACTACTTGGATGTGTGTCGAAGAGGAAATGATATAAAAATGGAGAGCATGCATCTGACATATTGGAAGGAGCCTCTGTGGGTTTTTTTTCCCTAAACATTTAAAATATCTTACAAAAGGGTTTGAGATTACAAGTTCAGAAGCCCTCTTCCCCTGCACCCTCCCCAAAGAAAACTCACAGAAAAGCAAAACTTTACTAACACAAATAAGAGCTCTGAACAGCATTTGAATTCCCATCACACCACACCTGGTAAGAATCAGTCTAGCACAGCATCATCCATCATGCGGGGGCTGTCAGTTTTGACATCCTTTAAGTCTACGTTGTGTGCTTAATGACTACATGACAGAAAATGTAAACAGACACCACACATACAGGTATGCACTACATATACGTGTGTGAGTATCTGCCTTTGACTATTTGGTGCAAAGAAGTACCAAAAAAATTCTAGCACCCAAATTGCCCAGGAAAACACACACATGTGCACATACACGTTTGCCCCTGACAACAATCCAAAGAAAAAACAAACAGAAAAACCAAGCCATTTCTTACCTAAAAACACAAAGCCTGTTCTAAATCATCTACCCAATGCCAAAGGCAGTAGATCAAGAAAGAGGTACCAACGTGTGTCCAGCGAGGGATAGACCATAGACTTATTAGACATCCCCTTCACCCTTCGTGGTGACACATCAAATTGTGACTTCCTAATAGGGATTCAGGAGTAGCTGGCAAGCCCGGCACAAGCCCTGTGTTAATAATTCATCAGGCACACACACAGAAAAAATGATGGTGGAGTACTTGAATATTTGAAAGCCCATGTGCATTTTTGGTTCAAACGACAATCCGACAAACTCAGATTTCAATTTTATTATTAGCAGATTGCTTGCTTTTAATTGATCATAGGAGAAATTTTATTCTTTTAGCAGCTTATGGAATATCCTTGCAGGGCACTGGGATGATTGAATTTAGCAATTTTTCTCAGAAGCCAGAGAAAGGCATCATTCGATGTTTTTGCAAAGTGCCTATTTTGGGGGTTCAGCAATAACATATTTATAAGTGGAAAATCTCCAATTCCCTCCAGCCTCTGTGCGGCAACCCCTCCCTCCACTTGGGGGTGCAGATGTGAGGAAACACACAGGTTAAATGAGGAATGACAAAGAAGAAAATGCAGATTCTAAAACTCCAAATTGTGTTGTTCTTTTTTTATGAAAAGGCACAGAGCCTGTTTTGCTCCTGATACATTGCTCGTAAACCCCCCAATACAAGGTAAAATCAAATGACTATTTCCTTTTTATTTCGATTTTAAGGTTTTCTTCTTTAACTTAGTCAAATCTCAAGTGCGACAGCTTTGGTGAAACTGAATCATAGCATGAAATGTAGTATTCAAATTTCTTAAGATATTCTCGGAATGTCAGATGTATTTCATAGTAAAATTCTGTCAATTTAAAAAAACATTGGAAATGCAAAGAGAAAATTATGTATATGCACACACACGTTCACAGACTCACATACACACATTTCTCTGTGGATGGGGAAGTTTTCATTTCTATTTATTTTTTTAAGTTGCCATATCAGAACGATGATGGCGCACTCTGCTATTAATTCTGCATTGTCAAATTATCTGTCTCAAGCAACATTTCTCAAGGTTCTGAGATGACTAAGGCTCCTGGCCATCCTTTTGATTTAGTCTACACTCCATCAGGTCTCCACATGGACAGAGAACATAGCAAAACAAATCTTCTTCCTGCCTCCAACCTCAGCTCCAAGGGATATTTACATGTAGACAGACACAGATGATAAAATATTCTCTCAACTTCCTTTTCACATTTAAAATAATTAAGGCGAGCGTAGGTAATAGGGCTCAGATCCAAAATGGGGGCTGTGTAGAAGTCAATCTATGACCACGCACCTGGAGAAGCGGGATACGAGTTTTCATTTTATTTTTGTTTTATACATAAGCCAATATTTAACTTCTAGAAGGATGACGCTGTGTGTTAGGGATCTCGCAGCAACACCATGTTGCTTTCAAACAGTGACTATCTTCTGTTCTCCTGCAAGCATTATTTTATTTTGCTTTTCCAGAAGATAAAGAGATGACGTGGTTAGGTAACTATTTGAAACAAAATAATTCCACATGAGGGCCAACCTACTGCCAGTGCCCACATTAATTCAGAGTCTAGTTTCTTACTCAGTCGGAATCTTTCTCATTACCTCATTACTTGCTCTAACAATGGCAGCTTGCAAGAGAGAACCCCCTCTCCGAAAAAAGGACATCTTTCAATTTTCACTTAAAACAACAGAGTGTATCACGAGGGCGATATTCACAAGGCAACTTCACCGGGGAGGGGGAAACAGCACGCATCTGGCTCTCCGAACAGTTCTTTCAAAGGTTATCGGCAATTATTGCTTTCAAAGCCCAGTTTTTACTGCATTTCAGATGCCAGAATATACTTCATACAGTATTAATAAAGGGTTACACCGGAATTAATGAAAAGGTTCCATGTTCACATATAATAAATAAGTACCTAATTAAAGGCATGGCTAAGCCAGAAGCACAGATATTGTCTTTTATATTAATATCTATTATGCTTCTCCAGCATTTACTGCGAGCCTCTTCAACTGACTGATGCCTGAAGGGAGAGTGAACAAATCGCTCAGCTGGTGGCTGGCACCGGTCTTGAAGAAAACTAGTAAGGAACACTTTGCAGTTCTTTCAGAGCCTCTCCACCAGCTGTCACCAGCTATGGGTGCTGAAAAGATCCTGTCACTTCATCCAAAGGGATTTACTTGGTCAGAAGGAAAATTTAAATACAAAGCATGCAGCTAAGAAGCCAGTGAAAAGGATTATAAGCATAGAAGCGCACATGTGTATAGGACACTAATACATCCTTAGGAAATTTCAGATCCCCAAAGCCAGGATTACTGCCAGGGGCAGGGTGGTAGGCGAACGCAGGGACCTTTACCACTAGAGTTATTATCTTCCAACCATTCAATTCAACTTTATAGGTCTTTCATCAAGGCCATTAAAAAAAAAAAAGAAAAAAGAAAAAAAGAGAAGAAAAACTCCCATCCCTTCAATGGGCAGCTAAGAAAACACATTCAGGTTCTAATATTGGCGGGAATCACCTGCATGCAAAATACCCCGGTGCCTTGTGTACATGGTCTGATTTTCTTACCCTGGTCCAAGTTCACCAATGTAGGTGCATGTGGTTGTTTAAGAATGGGAAAGGCAAATGGAAGCATGAGACATTGTAGATTCACTATGCCTGACAAGGGACTTAGGGGCACACGTGAAACCAGAGAGGAGGTGGCTGACGTGTCCATGGCCAGGATGCTTGGGGAGGCGGTGGTGGGGAGCCAGCGCCCTTTGCAGGATGCTATTCATGCTCTATTCTTGATGGAGTGGGGGGAGGAACTCTATGGAACTGGTGAAGAAAAACTTCGTTTTATTCAAAGAAGAAAAGCGCATAGTTCCTTATCCTGATTGGCAGGGCAGTCCTATCAGATTCACGAGAGCTGCACTGGCTTAGCCAGTATCTACCTTTCAGAGCAAACTCATACAGCCTGTGCACTGTCCTGACGGGACTCCTCCAGGAAAGTAGGAGAGGGAGAATTATATAGAACAGAAACGTGAGAATGGCAGCCGAAGCTCTCACCCAACGTGTGGCTTATGTACTTATGCCTGGGTTGGCCTCAAGGCACGTCGTCAAATAATTTTTAAGGGCGTAAGAAGCTAACCTTGCAGGAGTGGTGAAGGGGTGGTATATGGGACACAAGAAAGGCTTTCACAGACAGCTAGACAATTTCCACTCCCAAAGAGAGTAGGCTGCGAAAGAGAAGATCACGAGGCAAAAACCGCTTTGTGCAGATTTTAGGAGAAATTTGTCTGAAGCTATGATTAGAAGCATTTGTAAAAACGAGGGAGCTGTCCAGAAGTGCAGCTCAAGTTGAAGAGTCTGCCTTTAGATGTCACTGCAACCTTACTCCTGCAGTTCCGAAATTCCCGTGAAGGATTAGAATAGTTTGACTCTAGCCCATACCCACCATAGCCAGTTTCAGGAGATGCTGTATGTTATTATCAAAATGTCTTCGCAGAGGCTGTCATGCTGTGGTCCCAGCAAAGCTGATGAGGGAAGCAGCTTGACTCTCCATAACCTTTATGCCAGTCCCCTTATTCACTGTGGAGACAGGCCCAGAGCAGGCAGGACCACGACCAGAACAAGCAAATGCAAATGAGAGGCAGCATCCCCCATGTACTGGGATGGCTAGCATGTGGACCCGTTTCCTGTGCGCCCAGACGGATCCATACTCCTCTTCCTGTCTCCGAGCCGCTTCATTTAATTACA
The DNA here is from genome assembly GCF_002007445.2 of Ailuropoda melanoleuca. NCBI lineage: Eukaryota > Metazoa > Chordata > Mammalia > Carnivora > Ursidae > Ailuropoda > Ailuropoda melanoleuca. The sequence goes on along the minus strand of NC_048221.1, from coordinate 63,796,890 downwards.
CTCATTTGAAACTCATAGCTCTCATTTAGGAATATGGCTTTTGTTTTTGTTTTGTTTTTGCTTTTATCCCAGAAGGAAAAAAAAACTATATATATATATATATATCCGCAGATAATACATTTCAGAAAGAGTAGAGTAGCATTTCAAGATTCCTAGAAACCCAAGCGGGTAATATTTCTTAAGTTCACAGCAGTTTCCCAGGAAAAAACAGGCCAACAGAAATGGGACCACCTCATCTCAGCCTTTATTTTGCCTACTTAAAGCCGACATTTCTTTCTGTGGCAATGCAACATTTGGGCTTGAATTACTTTTCCACAGGGAGGCATGGCAAATGCTCGCAATTTAAGAGCCATGTATCCAAGAAAGTCCAACTAACTATTAGACCAAAACTAACTCTGATAACTGGCATCCGAACTAGAATCTGGGAAAAAAACTTAGACAAATCAAATATCCAGTGAAAACATTACCAAATGCCGCACAACGCAACTGCCTATACATTTCTAATCAGTATTCATTTCCTGTCCTTAAAATAAACAGAAAACAGATTTCTCCGTTTTCCCTAAAATCAATCTTTTGCAGTATCTGTCAGTTGCTTTTTCCCAATTAGTATTCTACATTCATTTATTTTCGTTGTAAGTTAATTTTTTTAACATACCTTGGCACGCATGTTTCATTCAATACTTGTAAATGAAATGACAGACTTAACACTGTGTTCCGTGAGGCCGCCAAACTTGTAACTTTGTTAATGAATTGCGATGAATCAAAGATACCTTATTAATTATTGCTTGCCTGGTAGGTAAAGCTTTGGCTTTTCACCTCACTGGCCCAGAGAACAAGATTGCCTTTGGCCATGTCCAAGGGGCTCATTAAGGCATCTCTGGGGAATGTGAAGAAATTGTTAGTGGAAGGCAATGGTCAGTGCCTCTCTCCGAGACCCAGCAGGGAAAGGAAGCTCTCATCACGGAGAACTAACAAGGCTGTGTGTACTACACCTGTAATCAAACTGGCCTCCAAATGCCTGGAGACCACTGAGCTCTCTTTGTGATTTGGGAAGTTATCTGAAAATGCTGAATCCAATCCATAATTGATGCATGCACGCAATTATAATCCTCCAGATAGCTAAAAAATGTTGCAGTTGCAAGCCTCAAGGAGTGGTAAACTTTAACATGCGTGGCATAAACTAGGATATTTGATATAATAAAAGAGAAAACTATTTTGTTTCCTGCATTGGCAGGAGGGAGGTAATTGAATATATGCCTGTTTTTCTTAATGAGCATAATTATGTACAGCTTTTTGACAGCCAGTAGACTGGGCTATAGGCATTACTGTAGGAAATGTACTTCAAGTCGTTTACATTGTATGTATATCTGTATGTACCTAATTTCTTTTGTACATGGAGCCGAAAGGTCTCCTCTAACTGAGGTGAGACATTAGACATGGGCATTCATCTCAAACAGAGACTTGTGCTCCTGCCAGTTTGGAAGGATTGGGATTGGGAATTCTAGCAATGGACTCATAATCACCAGCTACTTCATTCACTCACTCATTGTATTAAAAATATTTGTTAAACTTTCAAAATGGCAGGTTTCCCAAGATGGTTTTGTAATGAGGCTGCAAAGTCCATGGGTTGATGTACTGGGTGCACCAATGCGATCAGTCAACAATGTTTATTGATTGCTCAGTGTGGGCTGAATGCTAGGCTGGGCCAACCTGCTTGTGCAGCAGGAATTGGTATTGGATGTCAATGCAAAGGAAGCCCTGAAATGTCACTGGTCCACCGTGCTGGAGCTGCCATTCTAGTGAATAACTTTCTGAACACAACAAACGACATGGGAAAAGGGAAGACATGGCTCCCTACGCATATTGCTATGGATGTAAATTTCCCTCAAGGTAAAGACTCCAAACTTCTTTCTCAAGGTCAGCAGAGAATAGATACTCTGAATGGTGATGACACTCAGAAACATGGCAGCTAGCTGTGGGGCAGGCCTCGACAAGTTTCTGGCTTATTTGGCCAGACTGGGATTGGTTCTTGATCTTCAAACATTCCTGGTCGTTACAAGGGGAGAAAAACACAGCATAGTGATAGACTAAAAGCAGCGTAAGAATCCAAGATTTTCTCATTACTAAAGATTATCTCCGAATATTACACATTTGGTTAAATTAAAATTGTATGCATTTATCTTGGACATTGAATTCAAAATGAAAACAAAACCCTTAAATTTAGTAAGAGGTCTAAAACAATCTCATCAGCCAATGGCCATATAAGACAATTTTAATTTTTTTTACTCCTCTCCTTAAGGATTGCTTATCATTTGAAATTAATACTTAATTATATTAGCTTAGAAAAAATATACACAGTTTGAATGGAAGGATAAGTTGTATTTATAAATCATGTAGATCTATCAGGTTATTTTTAAGATCCTGTCTTTAGAACTGGTAATACTTCCCAAGAGAGGGGGAAAAAAAAAAAGAACCTGAAGAAAATTAATTTGATTACTTTAAAAAATATCTGAGCTTATGGACAAACTGTAATGGTGAGAATTGAAATCTATTCAACTTTTCAGTTAAAATATGTAGATCTCATTCCATCAAAAGTAATAAAATAACAAAAAATATTTAGTATGGAATTTGGAGATATAAAACATATTTGACGTAGGACCTATTCCACCCAAAATCAAAATATGAAATGCACATACTTGAGTTAACTTCTGGTCAATATACAATTCACATAAGATGAGATTCATCCTACTTTCTAGAAATTTGCATACACCAGTGATCCTCAGTGGTGGTTTTTGTTTTTGTTTTTTAATTTTATGATATCCCCCGAGGAGTCTTTTCAGGTATTTTATTTCTAATTGTTCCCTTCCCATGACATTTTATTAGCAAAGATATACTGTGTATCTGGTGATGCAATGCGGCCTTTTAGATAGCCCATAAACCATTATAATGTTCAAGATTTTTTTTTTCACCCCACCCCCAAGAATCAACTTCGCCCCCTTGGGGGCGATATTGCCCCTGTTGAGAATGGCTGGCCTATGCTAATTCTTACTTCCAGACAGGGTATGGATATGATTTCTGGAACAATCACATCTTTTTCCTCTTATCAGTACATCATTGCTAAGTGATAAACAGAGAAACTTTAAAAATGTTTTTGAAGGTCCTGAAAGGGGGGATGGCATGAAAGACGGCGAGCGTTCCGTTGGGGGTCCTAGGTTCATTCTGCATGTGCTGTCAGGTGCGGAGTCTTCCAACGGCACCCCTCAGATGGGTATGCCCTTGCACAGGACCGGTCCTTTGCAGCAAGGCTGGAGGTTAACAGCCCAAATAAACCCACACCCACCCACCCACCACCTTCCCAGCTGGTCAGCTGACCTGCGACGCGGCTCTCCCAGTGGTCCCCGTCCGGAAGCCAAGCAGGTGAGGAGCGGTGTGAACGCTTTTGATGTTCCCAGCTCCCATTTGCCACCCAACTTTTCCCCCTCCAAAACCTCTTAGCAAACTTCAAAGGCCTCCTTGCTTCTTGCCTTAATCCAGTGCACTGAGACCTCTAGTTCAAAGAACTTTCCTTAAACCCTCTTCTTAAACTGCAACCCAAACTTTTTTTTTTTTTTTCCTTTCCTTTCCACAAAGTAGCAATTACAGCTCCTTTGCGTGGCGATTGGGCTCGGCCGGTCCGCTCCTGCTATTAATTAATCTCACAAAGGGGGCTCATTTCCTGGCATTCAAATTGACAAGAGAGCAGAGAACAGAAAACCCTTTCAAGCAGTTCCAGCTCACCGAGGGGAAGAGGTATCAGAGGGGAGAGCCCCACAGTATTTGAGGTGGAGAGCACATTTGATACTCCCTGTACATTCTGCTGATTGAATGATTTTTGTTCACGGAGAGCTCTTTGCTAATCTTCTACCTGCAAAGGCTCACACAGAAGGCAGTGCGGTACAAATGGAGCTGAATTCGGACGGAGCACATTTACAGGAGCCGCTTTCCCACCTCAACCTTAGCCAATGCATCTTCTCGAGCATTACACTTCACTTTAAACAGAAAGTGTTCACTTGCCTCCCACAGAAAAGCCCTTGGAAGAGGAGGAGATGAAGAGAGGCAAGAAAGCAACATAACAGACAAGAGATTAAAGCTTTTTATTCAGTATCTCTTTCGTATTCAAATTGTGCTGAGGGCTCCGTGAAAGTTAGAAGAGAGCTTGTTCAGGAAGGCTTCTAAAGTGTGTACATGGATTTCATGGGAACAGAAAAGAAGCCACAGCCCGGGTAATGAAAGAAAGATAAGATGTCCTATATAAAACAACTCAAGAGTGGTTCAATTACTTCAGCAAACCATCAAGGCAAGCTTTGAAGATTTGAGAAAACACTGTTAAAATTTAACAAAAAACTCATGTTGCAGGTTTTGTACCAATAAATGTTTGTGTACTCTGTGAATTGCTTAAGCTATATTCCCCCTACATGAATATTGTTTACTAAACCAGTGCATTTTGCTGGTACCAGCTACAGAAAAGGAAGGTCCGCTATCAAAAAAAGAAAAAAAAATAAAAGAAAAAAAAAGGTAGAAAGAAATTATTCTGAATCATTTGTAGTCAGAGCTTAAAAAAACACAGGTGTCTTTGATTAAAAGAAAATATGTTTGTGAATCCGAGGTCCCTCACTTGCAGGTTTAGTTAACATTGGGTGGTTGTGTTCTGACACAGATTTAATGCATACAGTGAAACCCAATGTTGTCAGCACAAGTCCATAATAGAGAAAGGGATTTTTTTTTTTTACACGTACCTGCATTTGTAATGTCAAAAATACATTGGTTAAACTAAAGCCCAAAGCTTCTGCTTGTGTATGGGACAAGAGAAGAAACAGCCTCAAATATTGTTCAGGAAGAAAGCTGAACTGTGAGGGCCTCCAAAATTTTTCAAACTCAGGTCACGCTGAGCAAGACATTCTCATCCAATTTGGAGTATAGATGGATTCTTTAAGCAGAAGACAGGTACGTCTTCAAAAATATCCCCTTCCTTTTGTTAGAATGGACAGTTGTCTCATTTGATATTCAACCCCACTGAGATCTTATCTATCGTGTGATACTGAATCAACCTTGGACCTTTTTAGGATTTTATTCTTCTTTCTTTTTCTTCCTGGTGGCTTCTTTTTTCCTGTGCATATATTAACTGTTCTTCCTATCCCCAATCAGAAATGCATTAAAACTTCAGCTCATGGAAAATTCTTTTATTAAAGAATTTTCAGAAAGCATTCCAAAGGGCTTAAAACATGAACAATGTACCCCCTCCTTAAAGTTTTGTCTGAAAACGATAGTAAAAATAAGCTTGAATGCCAATCCTCATATGCAGTTCAAAGAGATTAATACAGAAATTCTGATTTTTTGATCAAAGTTATTTTTTTTTTAAAGATGACCTAAAAATTGTCTCATAGCACCTATGAAATGCTTTCCGTTTGGGTAGGGCAGGAATCCTGACTCTGGTCAAATGCAACCAATCTTGTGCAATTGAAGTCAATGTTAGAGAATCAGATGTCCGTGCGTTATAGCTATGAACAAATTCAAGTCTGATGCTGTGCACAATGGGATTAATTTTTCAAAACCTTACTTAATGGATACAAATCTTACCCAGTGTCTAGAAAAGTGACCTACATTTAGTTTTAGCTCTTTAACTAAAAAAAAAAAAAAAAAAAAAAAAAAAAAAAAAATTACCTTTGCAAAAACCCAACCCAATAGAGCACTGTTAAGTTAAAAAAGAAAGGTAGCAAATTCAATTTAAAAAGGAAAACAGTAGCTTTATGATAAAGAGACCCCTGAGTAATTAGAAACCTTGGAAACCAGGAAGTCCCTCTGGCCCCTGACCCCAGCTGAGTGCCACACAGTATTGGAGTCACAGGAGTGGCCACAGGTGGTTGTCTGCAGGTGGTAGGGAACCCAGAGGTCCTCCCCACAGATCCCAGGGCTTGTTACCCTGTGGTTAGATAGTGGCTTCACTGCTGAGATTGTGCGTTTCCCCTGGCAGAAACATTAGCCTCCCCAAGTACTCAGAGCCCGCTTTAGGAGCGTGGCTCTGAAGACAGATACGACAGATGCGGGAGGGGGTGCGCAGCTGACAGAACACAGGGCCTCGTGTTCTGGAGACTGCTTTCTGGACAGTGACTGGCACACTCTTCACACAGGCCTGGCTCCAGTGCCCTGAAGAGTGTTTCTAGGCTCGTGTAGGGAGGTAAGACAAAATAAGAGATCCAGAAACAGAGACAGAAAGGTAGAAAAGAGAGGCACAGAGCTCAAAAAAAGAAACAGCAACAGAAGGGATTCCAAGATTTTTTTTTTCCTGCATTTTTATCCCTTTGCTGAGTCTTGGCCACTTCCCCAAGACAGGAAACTCCGTATCACCTCCTTTGTCAGCACCCATCTCAACATTAACCATGGTTCCTATGGAGGCACAGATTTGTCAAAAAACAGTCTAAGCAGCTCTCCATAAAGATTATACTCACAGGGTTGAAAGAGATACTTTTTGATAATAATAATTATACATGAAAAATATTGCAGAAAAAAATTGGATGAGGAGTGTTTTATTTTTCTATAATCATCATATGGTCATAAACCCAATGAGTTTAAAGTATGAAATCTTCCTTGCAGCCTTACTACACCAACAACAGAGATGCCTTATTGTGTGTACATGTTGTGAATGCGTTCACGACATCCGGGCCTAAGTATTACACTGCATTTGCCAGTCTCCGTAATCAATATTAAATGCTTTGTGATCAAATCTACTGCAATACTCAGTATCCAATATAGAGAGGACTAAGGGAAAGAAATAGCTGGGCCTAACCTAGCCCTGCAGAAGCCGTGGAAGAAAATAATCAAAAAGTAAATGGAGAAGATAGGGTAATATATTTTCCCTCTGAGAAATCAAGCTGTAATTAGATTGTACAATGAATTAAGGAATTCGCAGAATCTTGTGTGCAACAATAAAATAAAATCAGGTTTAAATATTACTTATCATAGGCCCGTGATTTAGCTGATGCATTTAGGGAAAAAGCCCAGGCTTGGAGAACACGGATGATAGCACACTCAGGGGCAAGGACCCCTGACCTTGAGTTCTTAGAAGTTATTTTCCCTTGCTAAGAAATGTAACCATCTCTTTCTTTTTGTACTGTTAATTTTTTTTTTTTTTTGCAAAATTTTCATTGTCTCTCTTTCGCTATTTCTCCGTGTCTGTTTTCACCTCTGTGTTGGTCTTGGTCTCTTTCTACTTTTCTCTCTGTCTCTGTCTCTCTCTCACACACACACATATTCTCTCTCTCTCTCACACACACACACACACACAACTATGTGAGGACAGAAACTCTGCAGTACAGGTATTTTTGCCCATTAAATTATTTTAATCTTCCTCCTGGTAAGACTTAAATGTACCCAAATCTCTGCATATGGTATTAATAGAACCAAAAGAACAGTGATCTATAATATTTCAACCTGTAGGGCACTTCCCAAAAATACGGAAGGATTCAGATCTGAGAGGCCTTTATCCTATATCCTATCATTGAATAAATAAGTGATATCCTGAGTCATTTAAAAAAATTTTTTTAAGATTTTTATCTATTTATTTTAGAGAGAGAGAAAGAGGGAGTACTAGTGGGAAGGGCAGAGGGAGAGGGAGAGAGACTCTCAAGCAGGCTCCCTGCTGAGCTTGGAGCCAGACACGGGGTTCAATCCCACAACCCTGAGATCATGACCTTAGCCGAAAAACCAAGTCAGATACTCAATCAACTGCACCACCCAGGCACTCCTATCCTGAAGCATTTTTTAAGGTCATATCTAACTTCGTTGTTTATGAGAAGTGTGTTTTAAGAACTAAGGTGAGCTGGACTCTGACCATTGGAACTCTAGAGTACAAAATACCTCTTTACAAAGTATGGAACTTATGGTTAACTCAACATAAAATGGGGTAGAAATTCCCAATTATTGTTAGATTAACAGGGATATGTTAAAAGAAGAATAAAACAGTAAAAGGAGGATTCAGGAGAAATTTTTCTCCTAAAACAAAAAAATAATTAAATTGCATTCCTTTCTTAAATAAGCAGCTATTACAGTCAAAAATTGCACACAACTTTTCTATGTAGCTATTAAAGCAATCTCCAGGGTGCCTGGGTGGCTCAGTCGTTAAGCATCTGCCTTCGGCTCAGGGCGTGATCCCGGTGTTCTGGGATCCAGCCCCGCATCGGGCTCCCCCCTCCTCCGCTGGGAGCCTGCTCCTTCCTCTCCCACTCCCCCTGCTTGTGTTTCCTCTCTTGCTGGCTGTCTCTCTCTCTCTCTCAAATGAATAATAATAATAAAAAAAAGCAATATCCATGCTTCTGATTATGAAGTAAGGAATAAAAACAGTACTAAAATACCCTAATGGATGGCATTAGATCTTCAGATCACAGGCGTACAATTTTATTCATTGTTAGGAAAGCCAAAGTTTTTAGAAGTCAGAATCCTAATGGTCAAGTTTATTAAAACAAGACTTCCTCTGAAGGATTCCTGACATCTCCGGAGCTTACAGAAGGGGTTTCCTCAAGGGAACCTTTGGCAGTTGCCTTTGGCAATTGCTAAAAGAACAAAAGAGATTCTGCAGCAAGTGTCTTGGAGTTTTTAATGCTTAATTTATTGATGAATCCTGATGCAGTTTGATTGCATCTTTACAAGCTTGGAGTGAATTCTTTTTTATTGGGAAGTCTTGCCGAAAGGTCTCTAAAACACATGTCAACATGTCTTCTACTATGAAGGGACATTTGTCCTTTCTATCGTTGACCTGAAGATAGGGCCAGAAGTAGAGTTTTCTCATTGAAATACAGTCACGATGTAAGTAAGGGTCAGCAGGAAAGTAAACTCAAATCCGAACAAGCATTTGCCACCAAAGGGTACTAGATACTCTGTCCCACTACCCCTCCCTCTAGATAGAGGCTCCATGTCCTCACCCCAGAGCTCCCAGAGCATAGAATACTGCCACTTAGCAAATGCTCCCTAATTATTTGATGTGTAAAGTCTGAGGACAGACTTATGTGACTGAATTGTCAAGTGAAGCCAACTTGGTTATTTGATCTCCTTTTTGGGTGGGCTTCACCCCCTAGCATGGTTTAAGTAATTCCTTCAAGGAGATACCAATTTAGGAAGTAACAGGAATAACTCCATTATTCCCTATCCTCTCACGTGGCTGTGGAAGCCCACCATGGCTAACGCATTCTTCTTGCTCAGGACATACTGTTCTGACAGAGCTGCTTCTCATCTGAGAGATCCTGGAGCTTCACTTCAAATCATAGTGCTTTCTGCCTTATAGCTAACTCACAAAAATGATCAACGTTTGAAGTCAGGGGAATAGAAGCACCCTGCTTCTCATACCGATGGTACTGCAGAGAGAAATTTCTTATCCCACCTATAGGTAGATGGGCACATTGACAGCAGCTTCCTGAAGCAATGGCTGTCTTAAGACAGGCACATACAGAGAAAATATTGGTGAATCTAGGCCTGCCCTCGAGATTCCGCATGGGTAGGTCACTCGAATACCCAAACAACTATGCTCAGAAATCTGATTTTCCAGTACGGCAGGAGAGTAACTGAGCTCAGAAATCTATGTCAGATCTCTCAACAAATCCTTATCACACATGAGAATAATATTTTAGTGCACAGATATCCCAATGTGTACTTTGGCCTCTTTCATGTGCACTAGAATTGTAAATGGGTAACACAGGAAAATATTAAATAAAAAATGTTAACACCTTTACAAAGGTTTTATGTTGATTAAGATTCAGCTCAATCAGCTAAAAAATAAAAAACGTAAAAAGGTAGAAAATGACACCCTTTATTTTTTTTAAGATTTTAAAAATTTATTTTAAAGAGAGAGAGTGTGGGGGAGAGGCAGAGGGAGAGAGAGAGAATCTCAAGCAGCCTCCACACTGATTGCAGAATCCGACGAAGGCTCCGTCTCACGACCTTGAACCAAAATCGAGAGTTGAGCGCTTAACCAACTGAGCCACCCAGGTGCCCTGAAAATGACACCCTTTAAAGGAATTCTTGCCATGATTTCCTAGAATGAAGCAAAAAGTTTGCTTGGAAGAATCTTAACCTATTAATTGTGTGTCATCTTAGTATAGGTACAGACACAGCTTTTATAGGCAGTCCTTTGTGTTTAAAAGCAAGAAGACGTACAGTAATCAGAATGATTAGGGTCATATTACCATACCAAAAAAAAAATCATTTTTTAATCTATCAAATTTAATTCCTCTCAATGTTATGAAGTTTTCATAACTAAGTTTGTTAGACTTTTGATATTTTGCATCCGTAGAATACACTTTAATGAACCCTTTATAACAATATCCTTGTTAAACAGAAACCTCATGTTATCATTTGTTGTTTCACAAGAAATACAGGCAAATTATGAAATGAGAATTTTTCAAGTGAAAGCTTTCATATAATTTCAACCATCGTTTTTAAAATAGAGATCTGAATGGACCAATGTTTAGTTTCCACATTGTTATAGATCTGGTTCAGCATAAGTGAACTTGAAAGTTTAAAAGGGGGAGTATTTCAAAGGGCTTACAAAAAGACAACTGGAAAGAAAACAAAATGTTTGTTTCCTCAATACATTAGTAAAAAGCATCGCTATGGAAACTCTTATTCATCTGTGTTCCTCTCAGCATATAGCAAAGGGAGTTGTGTCTCTGTGCGACACAACTGTGTACTGTGAGTTTGAAGTGTGGGGTGTGGTGATCCAAGGGCCTTTGCCTTTTCACGTGTTACTCTGCCATTTCTCTCCTCTTCTGTAGGATTTTCTGTCAGTACGCAAAGTCCCCGGCCCCTCTTTTGATGTCATGTGTGGATTGAAAAGTTACTCCGGTTCTAGAATAGGCATTGACACCTAATTAAGTTCAATTTAACAGTGGCTCTGTGACTGTGTTTGGTGGTTAAAGGATACCAAAGACTGGTTTTAAAACCGGTACGCTGCCTTTAATGCTATTATTTATTACTTGACAAACATGTTTTTGTCATATATATGCCTTGGGGAAAAATGGCTGCTGTATCACAGTACTATGATTGACACAGATAGTATAATTCCAACATAAACAGATGTAGGTTTCTTAACTTGGTTAATTGCAGTTTTTATTTTCTGGAAATTGTATATGTTTTTGGAGAGGCTATTTATCGCTTTGAATATTTGGAAGTGTTCACTAAGTAAGGAGAGCTCAGTCATGACGTGGATATGTATGCTAGCTTGGGGAGGGGGAAAGCAAGGAAACATGAGTACAGATGGGGAGGAGAGACAAAGAGATAATGTGAAGAGAACATAGATGGGCAGAAATTACTGAAGCTTAGGAAAAACACAGCTGACGCCAGGATTGGGTCATAATTCCTTGGAAGGATCATCTTCTTGGTTTGGACGTATCTCTCAGGCCTGTAATCCAGGGGCAAAGAAAGACTGAGGGTGAGGCTGTTCTGACCTCCGACTGACTGCTTGTGGAGGTAAGGAGGGCAATCTGGGCACATGTGTGCCCCTCAACTCCCTAAATCCCCCAGGTGTGGATATTTGTGTTGTACTCTCTATAGTCTAGGGACCTGATTTTTAATGTGTATGTTTGGAAAATATGCAAAATATATGTTATCTATAAAGTTAAAATACTTACCTTGCAGTATTTGTAAGTCTCACAATGTAGTGGTTTCTCAAGATCCCTAATTTACTTTATAGGTCATATCCTGCTGATAAATGAAAGGAGAGTAAATGATCGTACAGCATGACGATGAGAAAAGATGTGGGAGGCTGCTGGTCAAGAAAGTTCCAAGAGCAGAAATAGCCAGGAGATGGGGCTGAGGACCAAGACATACCTGGACGTGGAGAAGACCTAATTAGCCCACGATGAGAAAGTTAAAAGCAAGCCAAGCACTCAAACCTTCTGCTTAAAGCTGTGCATAGAAATAAATCCTTGGCTGATTGCACTGATTTCCGTCTGCCTCTTTTTGCCACCGTTGCTTTGGTGGACTCACTGAAACAAAGATTCTTTTTTTTGCTAAACATGGAAGTCTATTATACTTTCTGATAATTTTGTGAAGGATGTCTTTCTCAAATACCATGATTCTTTTTCTAATTTAACAATTAATCATCTCATCTTTGATTTATGGAGAACTTGACTTTCTAATAAAGTATGGATACCATGTGGTGCCTGGGTGACTCAGTCACTTAAGCCTCTGACTCTTGGTTTTGGCTCAGGTCTTGCTCTCAGGGTCGTGAGATCGAGCCTCGTGTCCGGCTTTGTGCTCAGCACAAATCTCTGCTGGAGATTCTCTCTCTCTCCCTCTCTCTCTGCCCCTCCCCTACTCACACATGCTTTCTATCTCCAAAATAAAAAAAATAATTAATTAATAAGTTAGTTAATTAATTAATCAATAAGTTAATTAATTAATAAATCTTTTAAAAAAGTATGGACACCTTTTGAAACCTAATAAACTAAAACTCCAGTAAAGCAAAAAGCCAATTCCATCTTTTTCTGAAGAGGAGGTATAGTTTTGGTGAAATAGAATAGATAAATATCATTACATAATGAAAAAAAAACCCAAAAACTACACAGGCGATTTTAGAAATGCATAAGAATACCTAAAGGGGCCCTGGGTGGCTTAGTGGGTTGGGTTGCCAACTCTTAATTTTGGATCAAGTGGATCTCAGGATCATGGGATCGAGTCTCCCGACGGCTTCCAGGTTCAGTGTGGAGTCTGCTTGCCCCTCTCCCTCCCTCTCTGCCTCTCTCCCTGCTCGCACCTGTGCAATCGCTCTCTCTTTTCCTCTCTGTCTCTAAAATAAATAAATAAAATCTTAAAAAATAATAGCTACTATGGCCCATGGGAAACAAACTGAGGGTCTCAGAAGGGAGGGTGGTGGTGGGGTAAGAGGGTGATGGGTATTGAGGAGGGCACGTGTTGTGATGAGCACTGGGTATTATACGTAACTAATGAACCATTGGACACTACATCAAAAACTAATGATGTACTATATAGTGCTAACTGAACATAATAAATAAATAAAATAAAATAAAATCTAAAAAAAATAATAGTTAAAGAGAAAGAAAGGTAACTCCTTTACTCTAGTTAAAAAGATAGGAATTTGATTCTAAGATATAAAATCATCTCATACATTTTTCTGTTTTTTAAAAAAATTGGAACTCAATGGAAAGGTCAGGCCTGGTGATATAAATTTGGGAGTTATAATTTAAGGTCATACAAGTGGACAAGGTCATCAAAGGTCAGAGAGTAAAGACTGAGATACCAGAGTCGACTGCAAGGAAGCCCCAGGCAGTGCCTTCATTTCGAGGTCAAGCTGAGGATGGTAACGACCAAAGAAGACCGAGAAAGATCAATGGAGGTAGCTAGGAAAACCAAGATGGCAGCCTGGATACCAAGAGAAAAGTCTATTTCAAGGAGAGGTCATATTTTCCAAAGATGGCCAGTATGATAACTCCCATTCCATATGTTTTTGTTACAATGCGACTTTGCCATTTCCTCACTAAGAAGTGGGATATATAAATGATACATCTTATTCTTGACATACATCTCTCTCTATATATAAAACACTTTAAATGATATATTCTTGAAACTCGACATCATTTGTCATCAAAATTTTATTAAAATATTTATACATACATAATTCAAAAGTTTACTGCCTTAAATATATTAGGAATCCCAAAACCCGTTCTGCAAGAAGGCAAAGCGCTTTTCAAGATAATTAATTTTGGAGTTTACTTGATTATTTTTACATTTCAATAAATTGCATATTATTATGAGATCAGCAAAATACCCAGATGGAATTGCATTTGAACATTGTTGAACATGAATGCTGTGCATTTTTCCAATGGAGTCCAATTATGGAGACACCTGCGCTGTATAAATTTGTGCTGACCCACTGTGAAATTATGTTGTGTTCAATAGGCCTTAAAATTTCTCATTTCTTACCTGTGGGTGAAGTGTTCTACCTGCTATCAACTACAGTATGACATACTTGTATTGAAGAAGATAAACCATAGGAAGCTATTTAAAATATTTCACACTATTCATTCCACAATATATGTCTTTACTTAAATGTGTTCTGTCATTTAAACTTACTAATTGCATTCTTCAGATTTAACATAAAATCGTGCCAACATATGTAAAGAGACAAAGATTTCCATTTGCAGAGGCTTAGAAATTACAGGCCGCTATTTGGAAATAGTCAGAGGTTAAATGTCAAACAGTTCAAAATGCTTCAGTTATTTTTGCTTCACATTTCTGTTCGAGAGAGGAAAAACATATGGTGTCAAAGTAACTAACCAGGGCTAAGTGAATGCAACAAAAAGCTGGGGTAAAAAGAATCCATTATCTTGATATTTTATCTTCAGTATGAAAATACTGAGCTAAATTATAGTACATTTGCGCTCATGCTGATGATAAACTGCATTTTTCAGTTTTTATCTTGATGTTTGGAACTAAGTTGTTACACGCTGATTTTTTGATTGTATAAAAATGTAATATTACAGTTTTCATTATTAACATTTAAAGATATTTTCTTCAACATTAATATGAAAACCTATGTCAGTGACATGTATAACAGCCCTGTGATGGGAAGACAAGACGAGGGGTTTTATTAGTGGCAAATGCACCAAATGAATGTGTACTGAAAATCTCTGTTGTGTGTCTCTCATCTTTAACCCTTCATCACTTCCAGAAACACATTCTATTGGCTCTAGTTTCCTATCTTACGTAAAGGAGTGCTCCGGAGAGAGAGATTGTTGATTGAAAGGAGGTTTCCTACTCAGGTGTGGTTTAGAAATGGAATAATAATTTCTGATCTCATTTTATACTTATTTTCTCCAAAGTGAGGTTATTTCTGGATCTTATGCACCTGCAGAAAGTTAACCATATACTGTATTCTGCGAGGCCTTTCAGACCATGAGCAGCTACTTGTTACGACAAGCATAAATCAGTGTGAAACTCACAGACTATAACTTATATTCAATTTATTACTATAGACACATTTATTGGGATAGAATTTTTACAGTCTCATAATATTCTGAGAAGCTCACCATAAACTATTAACGAGAGAGGAACACTATTAAAAATGAACATNAGACACATTTATTGGGATAGAATTTTTACAGTCTCATAATATTCTGAGAAGCTCACCATAAACTATTAACGAGAGAGGAACACTATTAAAAATGAACATCCCAGAGCAGTTATTTTCCGAAAGTTTTTGACCCGAGAATGAAATTAGTTAAGATGGGTTTGGGATAGGGGTGCCTGGGTGGCACAGCGGTTAAGCGTCTGCCTTCGNCTCTCCCCCTCCCCCTGCTTGTGTTCCCTCTCTCGCTAGCTGTCTCTCTCTCTGTCAAATAAATAAATAAAATCTTTAAAAAAAAAAAAAAATGAACATCCCAGAGCAGTTATTTTCCGAAAGTTTTGACCCGAGAATGAAATTAGTTNAAAAAAAAAAAAAATGGGTTTGGGATAATAAACATATACCCTTAATCTGCTAAAATACCTGAAAAGAAATGTATCAACCTGATATCATCATTTCAGAAACATAAATTGCTTTGAGAATTTTGTAAAGTGTGAAGTCTTTTAATTATTGATACCTTTGTATTATACTATAAAATATTTATCCTCATTCCCATTTTTGAACACATTAAACCATTCCTGAACTTCTGCCACCATTTTAGGGTGGTTCGATATTTTGAAAATTGTCTTTTGTGCTTTTTTTTGTTCCAAGTTTTTATTTAAATTCTAGTTAGTTAACATATAGGGTAATATTAGTTTCAGGAGTAGAACATAGTGATTCATCACTTACATGTCACAACGCTCATCACAACAAGTGCCCTCCTTAATCCCCATCACCCATCTAGCCCATCCCCCCACAACATTTAATTCATTTCACTTAATTTAGGTCACCTGGTTTAAATGATTTTTAGAGTATTAACTTTTAACTGATACTTATTTTCAGTTGTATTTTTTAAAAATATTGACCACATCTGTTAAGGGTATTATCACTGGTCTCACGTGGTATTGCAACCTTAATAAAAGTGACTTAATTAACTTGTCAGCCTTTATCAACTGCTGAGTAAATAGATAAGCCCCATTTCAGTAGCTGTGTTTTTTTTTTCTTTTTCATTTTTTTTAATGCTGATTCTGGATGCTGAAAATACACTCATCTTTATAGGCCTCTTCATTGATCCATCACCGAAGAACATAGCTGATGTTGCCTTTCCTCCTGTAATAGGACTGTGTCAATGCACGGGCATCCAGGCACACACCCTCATGAAATAACATACCATCAATTTCAAGATTTCTCTGCTGCAAGAACGTATTAGCTTGAACCACATGGAATTGCCAATATTTGTTTTGACTTACAAAGAATGTGTTAATTTTGAGGTCTATGTGCCTACATATTTGCCCTCGTTTTTGTTTATGGTTAAGCAAGAGAAAAAAAATCTTACTCTGACTTCCCAGAGCCAAAGCAGTTCTCCTGATGCCTGATGTCCAGCCGAGCAACTTCCACAGTAGGACGTGGAGGTTTACTTACACACACCCCGCTCCATCTCGTACTCATTTGCATAGGTTGTCCGGATTTTTTCCTTTCGCGTTTATGCAGGCATGCATACACATATGTGTGCTCATGCATGCACATGGACACGCATGAACAGATATCCACATACATGTATTTCATAACAAAAGGATCATGAGAAGAACATGTTTAAATGACTTCAAACAGTATTGAAAAAGACTCTGAAGGTAAGTAAAACTACCAGAGATAACCAGTAATGGGAGAGAAACAGCAGGAAACTGGGGCAGAGGTGTGGGTGCCGAAGAAACGCTCTGTATCCTAACGTGACACACTGGAAACTAAAAGGATATGGGGGTCAACTCAGGACTTCTCCAGGACTCTTTCCACCCCTTGCCGTCACTTTCCTAAGCCAAGATGGTTGATACTTCATACAGTGGTTTCCTGTTACTGTGGTAACAAATAACCTTAGACTCAGGGACTTAAAACTACACAACTTACCCTCTTGCCGTTCTAGAGGTTAGAAGTCTGAAATGGATCTCACTGGGCCAACATCAAGGTGCTGGCAGAGCTGTGTTCCATCTGGAGTATCTAAGGGAAGATGCATTTCTTTGCTTTTTTTTTGCTTTTCTCACATTCCTTAGCTTGTGGCTCCTTCTTGTACATCAAAACCCACAGTCAACTCTCTCGCTGATTGATTCCTCTGCTCCCCTCTTGCATTTACAAGGACACTGATGACTACTTTGGGTCCACCTACAACCTCCTCAAATTCAGCTGATCAGCAATCTTAATTCCATCTGCAGCCTGATTTGTTAATTACCATTCAACCTAGCATATTCACAGGCTCTGGGGATGGGAATGTAGATATCTTTAATGGACTATTATTCTGGGTATCACACCTCATATACAGATTAGGTCAGACCACCCAGTAGCTCAAAACATTACATAACCATTTTCTTGCTTTCTGTAAGGGTCTCTTAAAACTTAGAGTCAGGTCATATGATTCCTCTGCTCAAAATCCTTCAATGGTTTCCAGTTTCTCTCTGAGATAATAACAAATTACTTAAAATGGACTCTGAAGCTCTTTAGGATTTGTCCCCCAGTCAGTGCCATATCTCCTAGCACTCTCCCTGTTCCTTCCACTGCTCTAGCTCTACCAGACTCCTCACCGTTTCTCAACACACCAGAAACCTTCTTGCCTCAGGGCCTTTGCACTTGCTGCACTGCTCCGCCTGAACCACAGCTTCCCCTGATACTTATGCAATCATCTCATCTAATTCTTTGCTCAAAAGTTGACATCCCTGTGAGACCTTCCATGCTAGCCACTCTAACCAACGTGACAGTGGCCTTGCGCTCACTGTTTCCTGCTGTACTTCTGTTCCTCATGACGTATGTCAACATGTCACATTTTGCTCCTTTTCCTTCTTCAGGATCTGCCTCTGCCCACTAGAATGTTGACTCCGTGAGGGCAAAGATTGTTGTCTCTTTTGTTCATAGTCGTGTGTATCTCCAACACCTTGAACAGCAGATGCTCACTAGACATTTAATTCATATCCTGGGGCATATGCCTCTTAGATGTCCTCTGACATATTTGAATCCAATATGTATGCATGGTAATCTCCACAGTCCCTGCATATTGAAACTTACATCTAATTGTTTGTGTACTGTAAGTAGCAGTGCCCGCTCTCCAGCACAGCTGGAAGTGTGATTCAGCAATATCATTCAGAAATGTTTATTGAGAATTACTATGTCAGGCATTGTAGTTCACATACTCTACCTTGGTTAATCCTTTTTTTTAAATTACCATGTACCATGGCATTTACATGTACTAAGTTTAAGTATTGCTTTGGGAAATGTTTGTCTTACATACAAGCTTATGTATGTGTATGTGAGAGAGAGAGACAGAGAGATTGTGTTTGAGCTCTATGAAAAGTTTATTTCTCACTGCATGGGTTGCCCAAACTTTGAAAGACACTTCCATAGAGGCAGGGCAAGTAAGGGACAGCACAAAAGGGTGTAAAGAAGAAATAATATGATGGCCTTAATGTGAACAGAGTTCCAAAGAAAAGATAGAAAAGGTATTAAAAGCTAGATATCAATTTTTCAACTGAGCAAAATTATCTCTTTTAGCAAGAGCTTGTTTCAATGTATAAACATAATACCCTTCCCTAATTAGAAAGTAATCACATTAGTGCTGTAACTTCTATTGGAAAACTATCTGTGATCATATAACCATGGAAAACATCAGAAACACCTGATCGTATGTGAGCCATTCATTTTATAAATAACTGTAAATAAAACTAACCTTTAAACTTTTGTTATTATGGTTTCTTTATACTCACGGAATGGCCTTATTATGATATAAAAGTTAGATCTTCGAACCATAAGAGATTGACAACATTTAAGTTCATTCTGTTTCCAAATCTATGCAGAAACCCATAAGATATTCAGACACTAGATCAAATAGCTTTTTTTCTAGCCCCAATGAAGTACAATAAAGTAGGTATTGATGTATGGCTATGATCGGACTATAACTGCAATATGCCCAATCTTCCTCTCAGCATAGAAATAGCATTCTCGGGGCGCCTGGGTGGCACAGCGGTTAAGCATCTGCCTTCGGCTCAGGGCGTGATCCCGGCATTGTGGGATTGAGCCCCACATCAGGCTCCTCTGCTATGAGCCTGCTTCTTCCTATCCCACTCCCCCTGCTTGTGTTCCCTTTCTCGCTGGCTGTCTCCATCTCTGTCAAATAAATAAATAAAATCTTTAAAAAAAAAAAAAGAAATAACATTCTCTAACACAGAGATTTGACTGATGCACTGTCAAATTGTAGCTTATGGCTTCTATTTTGCTATATTATTGGTAGAATTAACAATATTTTCATAAATAATGCAACTATTGATTTTCATTATATTCTCCATTGTATCATTTTCAGTCTGACATTGGGGAGAAATTTATTTTGAGGTAATTTGTAGTTGTTGAATTGAATTGCTAATGAAAGTACCAAGAGGGGCTGCCTGGGTGGCTCAGTCGGCTAAGCATCTGCTTTTGGCTCAGGTCATGATCCCAGGGTCCTGGGATCGAGCCCAGCATCGGGCTCCCTGCTCAGTGGAGAGTCTTTTCCATCTCCCTCTGCCCCTTCCCCCTGCTCATGCTCTCTCTCACACTCTCTCTGTCTCTCTCTGAAATAGCTAACTAAATAAATAAATAATAGACAAAATCTTTAAAAAAAAAGTACCAAGAAAATAAAAATGTGAGATGAAAGCCCTAGTGTAGTCAATCTGCTAGTCAATCAACTAACAACTAAGCCCACTCTTCCAGGCACAGTGTCTTACAGACTGAGATTCACACCTCAGCTAAACAGAAAGAGTCAGATTCCCTCAAGAAGCTTCAGTTTAATTGGAGTAAAGGCAGACAATACAATGAAAAATCAATAAAAGTGACAATAGACAGTATAATATATTCTGATGAAGAAGATGGAGTAAATGTTGGAGAATGTCTGGAGTTACATGGGCTGCACTGATGAAGGAAGGCCTCTGGGAAGCATGGGCATTCCTGCTAAATTTCGGAAGTAGATTTTGTCATACACTGTGTCATTAGAAGGAAGAGTAACATTGTGAGTGGATATCTGGAAATCTATCACAAGCAATGGGATAGGGTGGAACACTCAAGGAACAGCGTTTCCAAGGTTGGTGAAGGTGTTTTAGTTGAATGTTTCAAATTCAATATGGAGGCTATATACATGGAATTGCTCCCTTTTTTATACTCCTGAGGGACTTTGTATCTCTATGATAACCATTGGAATAGTCAGGGTTGAGCAATTTTACTTATACTTCTGTCTCTTTCACTAGGATTGAGCTCCTGGAGGGCAGGGGACTGTATGCCCAGTCATGTTCCCCAGTGTGCAGTGGGAACATTTTCTATTAAATGTTGACATTCACAGAGTATTTCCTTAATGTAAAACTTATGTCATTCTTTTAGAGGGTCTGAAGTTATTGAGTTCTTGACTTGGAATCTGTTTTATGTTAATCAGGTTTGATGAAACAAGAAAACAAGATAGAAGATTGACTTAGGTAAAATAATACGTGATCGATAGACCATCAGAAATACCTTTTGCAATGTAGAATAATGGATCTTGTATTCTAAATGATTTTTATGTATGATAATTGCACAGAAGAGCACACATTTTCTTACCATTCTATGTTCAAAACCAGAAGCAGTTGGAAAATCTGCCGCAGACTTTATTTTTTAGATTTCCCATTTGAGCGCACCACAATGGATAAAGGAGGAGCGAGCAGTCTGACATGCTATTTATCCAGCTATAAAATTATCATAATTAGAGAAAGTGAGATATTTTGGTATTTAAAAGAGCTTATTAGTTCTTTGAATAATATTTATAAACAAATATTTGCATTTAAAATATATATAATTATATGAAGCATAATCGAAGAAACTAGTTTTAGGGTTGTAAATTAATGGTTATTTATAGTTGCCACGAAATTGATAGGGATTTTAGATATTAAAAAAGGTGTCTGTTTATCTGTGAGTCATATTTACTCCCCTGGGGGCAGGAGAGGTATTTAAGGATTCTCACAGATGTTCCAGGATCAATTTATATAGAGTGTGAAGAACTGGTGACATATATATGAACTACATGGAAGGTGAATTCATTTTTATACCTCAAAAAATGAATCAATGAACAATACGGCAAATAGCAAAGGAGATATTCTGCATTTGCGTATCCCAATCCAGCTGTGAATATACAGCATTCATGAATGTCTGAAGTGGTTGAGTTTAGTATATTAATAAAGATGCTGTCCATCTCAAATCTACAAAACCTTGATGTTAAAACAAGCCACAAGTTCTGTAAAGATTTTCAGAATTACATGTTACAGAGTTTGCTTGTAATTGTACACTTGATTTTTAAAAGGAACCTACTTTACTTTTAGGGCAGTTTTAAGATTACAGAAAAATTGAGCAGGAAGGATAGAGTTCCCATATGTCCCTCTTGATCTTGTGGGTGGTTCACCCTATTATTAACATCTTGGGTTAATGTGGCACATTTGCTACAATTGATGAACTGATATTGATATATTATTATTAACTAAAGTACATAATTTATATTAAAGTTCTCTCTATGTATTGTACAGTACTATGGATTTTCACAAATGCATAATGTCGTGTGCCTATCACTATTACCATATAAATAGTTTCACTGCCCTAAAAATCCCCTGTGCTCACCCTGCTTGTTCCTCTTCCCCTGTCTGAATCTGAAGCAAGCTCTGATCTTACTACTGTGTTTATATTTTTCCTTTTTCCAGAAAGTCATGTAGTTAAAATCATGCAGTTTGACTTTAGCTTAGAAATATGCATTTAAGGGACCCTGATATCTTTTTGTGGCTTGATATTTCATGTTTGTATTGCTGGTGTTATTCCATCGTATGGACATACCGTTGTTTGTTTTCCCTGTTCACCCACTGAAGGGCATCTTGATTGGTTCCCGTATCTGACATTTCTGAATAAAGCTACAATAAACATTTGTATGAAGGCTTATGGGTGGACATAAGTTTTACTTCTCTTGGATAAATATCAGGGTGTGTGATTTCTGGATTGGATGGTAAGACTATATTTAGCTTTGTAAGAAACTGATGAACTATCTTCCCCTTCCAAAATGAGTACCATTTTGCATTGTCATTAGCAGTGAATAAAATTTCCTGTTGCTCCACATCCTTGCCAGCATTTGGTGTTGCACCTGTTCCAGATTTGGGGATTATAATGGGTGAGATAGCTGTGTAGACTTATCTTACTGCTCTTTATTTCACAATTATCTAATGACATGCAATGTTGAGCATCCATTCATATACTCATTCGCCATCTGTATATCTTTGGTGAGGTGTCCATATCTTGTCCCACTTTTAAATTGGTTTGTTTGTTTTCTTAGTATGTAGTTTTGAGGGTTCTTTGTCTATTTAGAATACAAGTCCTTTATCTAATGTGTTCTATAAATATTTTCCCCCAGGATGTGGCTTGTCTTTTTATTGCCATATAAGTTGCTTTTGTAGCACAAATTTTTTAAATGTTAATAAAATCCAAATTATTAGTCTTTTTTCTTCACGGACTATGGTTTTTGTGTTTGTCTAATAAGTCATTACCATGTCCAAGGTTACCTAGATTTTATCTTATCTTATAGAAATTGTAGATTTTTCATTATACAGTTGGGGCAATGATCCATTTTGAAATAGTTTTTGTAAAAGGATGTAAAATCTGTGTCTTTTGGCTTTTGGATGCTAGTTGTTCCAGCACTAATTACTGAAAAGAATATTTATTCTTCATGAAAATTACCTTTGTTTCTTTGTCAAAGATCAGTTTATTATATTTTCATGCACCTATGTTGGGACTCTCTGTTCTGCTCCATTGGTCTATTTGTCCATTCTTTTGCCAAGACTGCACTATCATGCTTATTGTAGCCTTAGAGCAATTCTTGAATTTAGAGAGTGTCATTCTTTTCACCTGGTTCTTCTTCAATTTGCGTTGACTATTTTAGGCCTTTTGCCTCTACATCTAAACTTTAGAAATTACTTGCTTGCCATCCACAAAATAACTCGCTGCCATCTTGACTGGGATTGTGGGATCTACGCATCAAGTTGGGAAGAACTGACAACGATATTGATTCTTCTCATCCAATGGAAGATCTCTCCATTTATTCAGGTATCTATGACTTGGTTGTCAAAGGACATATCACACAGGATCCAGAAGTCCCTCTACACCTAAGTTTCAATATTTCTATCATAACGGAGCCTCATATTGTAAGTCCATGAACACAGTAACTGTGAAAACTTGTAAGTCTGTTCTTCAACCACGTATTCTCCAGCAGGAGGAGGTGGAAAGCTGAGGAAATGATGGTGGAGATTCCGGCCACCCAATCCTAAATATGAAAGCATATATGTACAACCAGATATGTATTCTAAAGACCTCAGAAGAAGAAGAGATGGCATGTCTTTCTGTGACTTGTTGACTTATATAAAAAAAATGCAGAAACTTTAAGTAGTTCATTATTTGGACAATCACTACCACACACATAGGGAGGAGCCCAGAAAAACGCTGGCCTTGATTCTGAACTTGGTTGGGTTTACTCACACAAGGAAGGTGGAGAAGTAAAAATCTCTCTCATCCAAGTCACTTTGAGCACTGCCCGGCGCAAAAGAGAAATGAAGAAGGAGATTGCCACGCTCAGAACACTGACAACATTTTTTATAGTGACTATTTTTTTTTTTCTGTCTAAGCAGCAGTAGAAGGGAAGATGTTTCTCAGATGCCATGGGCTTCCCTGAAAAAGTCTTCTAGGGAGAGAAGAAAACCAAAGTCTCACAGCAGATCCAAGTAAATGCACTGGTGTCATCACCAAAATATAAAAGGAGAGACTAACCCAAGCTCACATGAAACATCTTTTTGGATGAACTTTTTAAACCCCTGTTAACGTGACCTTTAAAACTGGAGAAAGCATTACAAGTCACATGATCTATGAGGAAAATATCTTATCTATGTTGTACAAACTAATGCTGTTTAGTACATGACGAAATGCTTAATGATTTTATTTTTTAAAATCACTTTTGTTCTCCCGTTTGAGGGATGAGGAAGAGCTGATAGCAGTTAATAAAAATGATATAGTTTCTAAACATGCAAACATGTACCATAAAAAGTGTATGAAATTGAGACCAAAGTTTACTTTTGTACAATTAATAAAAATAATGAGGATGAAAATAAATCCCAGTATGGAGAAAAATGAGATTAACACGAAATCTAGACGGATGGCTAGATGAGTACAGCTGAAAAATTGCACAATTACATCTCTGACTGTGTGTGTTTTTATAAAGCACAAGTCACAGGTCAAATGTAAGCATTTGTTTTTATTTTGTGCCATGATTACGTCCAGGACACTGTATAAAGCCAAACTAAGTAAGATTAATGCACAATGCTAATTCAGTATGATTGGGACTTCCTGCTGGCATTTATATATTGGCTTAAATGAATCATTTTTATTAGATGATTGAACAAATCATATCTGTAAATGCCAATAATCAATGTGAATTTAACAAAAATCATATCGTTGAAAGGAAAGTAGATGCTTACACCTAAAATTAACATTCTCTTCTTAATCTGAATTGGAATGGTCATTGTATCCAAACTTTACTCTTGTGGCTAGATGGATAAGACCTAATAAAAGGTTTAATAATAATCCTATATTTATCAAATTTGCTGTTGAAGCACTTTTAATAGCAAGAATGTGGAAGTGATAGGAGAGAATAATTAATGGCTGTGTGGGGTGATATAAAGAACCTCACGCTAGTCAGATTTCTGTTCTCATTTCTGCATTAACCCACTGGATGACTGCATCAGCCATTTTTATTTTTCTCTCTGAATCTCTGTTTCCTTGTCTTGCGGTTGAGTTCATCAAACTGGTCTTTTTTGTGGGGGGATAGGGGCAGAGGGAGAGGGAGACGGGAAAACTTTTTTTTTTTAAGATTTTATTTATTTGAGAGACAGAGTGAGCGAGAGAGAGCAGAGGAGCAAGGGCAGAATGAGAGCGAGAGAGAGCGAGAGAGAGAGAGAGAGAGAGAGAGGGAGAGGGAGAGGGAGGACCAGGCTCCCCTGCTGAGCAGGGGGACTGATGTAGGACTTGATCCCAGGACCCTGGGATCATGACCTGAGCTGAAGGCAGATGCTTAAGTGACTGAGCCACGCAGGCGTTCCGAGACAGGGGATCTTAAGCAGGCTCCACGCCCCCTCCTGGAGACAAACACGGGACTCGATCACATGACCTTGAGATCATGACCTGAGCTGAAACCAAGAGCTGGATGCTCAAATGACTGAGACACCCAGGTGCCCCAGTTGAACAAGTCTTCAAGTTCTCATCTGATTGAAAGGCTAACTTTATGAGATTGCTACGGAATCCAGCTGGACCCCATCGCCATGAGCGCATGTAGCCGGGTTAAATGTAGACTGCTCATATGGGCGTGAGATATAATTTCTATTGCAGTTCACGAGAGACGTGGGCACTGAGTTTCCAGTACTTCCCGCCCTGGGCGCTGAACACATACACAAGTCTCCAAAATGTAGTGCCAAATAGGAAATTCATTTGAAACATATTAAAAGTGATTGTTTCCGAGTCAGAATAGGTGATGTTTTTACACATTTCTTGATATACACTTGATCTAGTTTGATTTCTTAAGACCCACTAAACAGTGGAAACCTTTATTCCGATTGATGGTAATGTATCCCACTGCCATCAGGGTTTCATGCATGCCAGGAACAGAATTCTCTCAGTGTGTTCCACAGTCCTAATGAAAATGGTAATCAGTATTCACTGAACACTGGGCACCTGTCAAGCACTGTTCCAAGTTTCCATGTAGTAACTCACTTAATGCTCCAAACAGATCTGTGAAATGGCTGTTCATTCTCCTTATTTTACTGAGGAGGAAACGCAGAAATAGAAGGGCTGGTTAACTTGCTTTAAAGTACTCAGCTTGTAAGTGACAGAGCCAGACTTTTAACCCATGTACTGTATCCTTGTTCTGGAGTCCATAATCCTTAGTATTACATTTCACCATTACTCTCTGTGTGACCTGAGTATTCTGGGTACCAATATATTTCCTAAATTTTAAGTCGGTGTAAACCTTATTCAGATAGTTATCTATGAGAATACTAGGTGCTAAACGGCCATTGCTTTCCTGAGGTTCAAGGCCGGTTTCTTTTTCTTTTCTTTTTTCTTTTCTTTTCTCTTTTCTTTTCTTTTTTTCTTTTCTTTTCTTTCTTTCCGCCCACCCCCCCCCTTTAAGCCACTGTTGAAAGTCTTAGCTAAATACAGCCGAGAGAAATATCCCAGTGCTTGCCCTCCTAGAATCCATTGCAACTTTTGGTTATGTTCCTGCACCATTTGACAGATATCTCTGTGCTGTGATAATCACAAAATAGTTGTTTGTTTGTGTTGGGGCTTTTACTGTAATTATGAAGAAGCCTTCACCCAGCACGGAGCCTAGCACTGTAGATATACTTGGTTATTAAACCTTATCATCTCTATGATTAACTTGAGGGGTGATCCCCATGTATTATATGCCTGGAATTTCACTTATTCCTTATGGAAATTTTCTCAAAACTGAAGGGGTTCCTTTTCTTCTGATACACATTTTGCAAATGTCAGCCACAGTTGCTCACTTAATATTCTTCCTTTCTTCTATGTGGCTTTTCTCGGACTCCATCTCTCCTTAAGCTGCTTCTTGGTAAAAAAGAGAGGTGTTTAGACCTCCTGATAAGAAGACATTGCTCGATCCAATGAATATTTACTGAGCACCTACAATAGGCTAAGCCCTTTCGAGTTGAGTATGAGTTAACAAAGATTACAAGACTCAGAAACAATTGACAAGGCTCCATCTTCTATGTAGCGTTAGTCAATATTTTTCTTTCCTGTGGTACTTAACCCTGGTATCCCTGGTATGCGTGGGTTACAGTATAATCACAGAGACCTGCTGGTGGGCACAAAATAGTTCTAATTAATTTATTCATTGCATGTTAACAATTTTTTTCTGAGAGAGTACAGATTTTTAGTGGAAGTACATTCTAACAATGTATCCAACTGGTAGTGAATATTGAATAGCATTCAGCATCTCATAAGACACTTACAATCTTACAGTCTTAATTGAAAATAAAAGACTGTTTTTAGAATATATATATTTTTTTCTTCCTAGAGGTCCATTGCTTAGTGAAGGGATTGCCTCTCAGGCCTCCTCAGAACTGATGGTGTCTTCTTCCTGAGGTAAGCTCTGTTTTTTCCGGTTCAATGTCAATACGATCACTTATGTGATCTATGAGAAAACACACGTAAGTGTTCAAGTACACACCAAGATAAATTAAACCTTCTGGGGAAGCAACATGAGTATGACAAGCATTGAAGAAAAAATACCAAGCATTCCAATCCTTGTGGCTCTTCCAAGAGCTGAGGCCATTTTGGTATTGGAGATTCCTTTAAAAAATTAAAATAAAAAAAATAATAAAAAAAAGAAGATGGAGAATATTCTGCCTTACAGGGTCTAGGGAAATTTTATTGATGTGTTGAAAGCAGCGCCAAAACCCAAATCTAAGTATCTGTTGCATGGCTCTCAAAATAACCAGTGTTGATATAGCTTTCATATAAAAAATGGCTTTCTTATTTTGCCACTGACAATTTTGCTTTTGACCTGGAGATGATTACCACTGGAAAATTCTTCCTCAGGAGTTTTGAGAACACTGCGACATGCTGCTCAAATTTTGGTCCTTTTTGCATCTTCCAGCATCAATAGATTTTACATATTATGATTTTTACTTTTTGCATATCAAATAGAAGATATTGAAGGAAAATATTTTAAGATAAAAGGGACTGTGTACTCTCACAGAATGGATCTATTTAATAGGAAAGCCAATTCTAGATGAAAGTGAACGTGAGGGTATATATATCTATTTATATTCCCAGATAAGAAACAGCACCAGAAAGCATTGTTTCCTGACCTTTATCATCTATGGGGTGGTTCCAAATCCCTCTTTCACTCAATTCTGACTGAAGACGTCCTCAGCAGGCTTGACTATATTCTCCCTCTATCTTTTCTCCTCCTCTGTCTGCAACTCTGAGCTTTGGGGATAGGATGTAGGAAGGCTAATTAAGAAAAAGAAAATGTAAATGAACAGAAACTAAATGAATGGAGGGAGGCTGGAAAAGGAAAGTGTTGTGAGAGCAGCATAATTTTGTTCAGAAATAGGGTCTAGATTTTAAGAAACTGAAAGATCTTTCTTTAGATGTTCAGGCTCCTTCCACTTGTATTTTTCAAAAGAGGTAAAAGAAAATTTATGAGGCTGTAGGCATGGTTAGGGTAGACTACAGTGTAAAAGTTCCATGTTATAGTCATTGATAGATTTAGCTAGCTCTTTTAAATGTAAACATAAGTCAGTGCCATGGACAATCCAAATTGTACCTGGTGGCCCGATGTATTAAATGGCTCATTTTAAATAAAATATCTTTGATCACTCAGTGATTGGAAACAAAAGATTAAAGGGAAAACCATTTGTGGTCTCGGAATTTTCAAAGAATCACTGTGTCATTTGTTTGCATGAAATGTATTAATTTAGGAAAATTACAAATCATTTCTGAAAGGCCACTCAATCAAACTTCGGAGAGTCATGTGCCACGAAAGACCAAAAGATCAAGCTGAACACAACGCGGTTTGAAAGAGTCCAATGATCTTATTAATAATGAAAAGATGCAAAGTTGTTATCATATGAAATTTATTCTAACCTGAAATGCTGGAATTAATTTATGACAAGTTTCATTCTTACAACTTTAACGAACACTTTAAAGCGAAGTCTTATTCTTTTCCCTCATGCTAAAGGAATGAAGTCACGTTTAGAATCTTGGCAACACAGCAATATGCTTATTAGCTTTCCCTTGGAATTAGGTTTCTGACGGTTTGGAAGTCTTTCTGAGGATTTTAAAGACAAGTTTCTTTTAATTGCCACACATTTTGTCATGAAATAGAATTGCATAACACATCAATTAATGTTCTCAATGAAAAATGTATTGTATCTAATGATAATTATAATAGCTCACACTTACTGAGTGTTTATGCCATGTCCGGCACTGTTAAGAGAATGTGCAATGTAGCGGTTCCCTTCCTTTCCCCGCGACCCTACATTGCAGGTCCCTGGTGTGAAACCCATTGTGCAGCTAAGAAGAGTGTGGCTCAGAAATAATATTTTAAGGGTGGGTTGAAAACGAAAAGAAGATTATGCCCTGGACTCCGAGGTCCAAGGTGGCAGAGATCACAGTGATCCGCAAGAAGTAATTATTCAATGATATTTTTAACTAGTGAGGATGTTACGTGCCCTTCACTTGCTATAACAGACTTACACTCTCAGTCCCCACGAACTGTGCATGAGGCAGCTCGAGAAACAGTCCCAATCACGTTGGATGAACAGGATAGGTTATACCCTATCCCTGCTAACCATTTGGTTATCTGTGGTATAGACACTATTATGAGATTGTGAGAGCAACCAAGGCCCACTAAGCCTCAAAAGTGAACATTCACAGTTTACTTGCCTTTCTCACTACCTTGTGAAATGTTCCAAAACCTGGTATAGCCTGCCCTTACTTAAGGGGTTTTGACCCGAGTTTTTAGCCACAGTGATTATGGCTAAAACACAGATCTTTATGTTGGCTTCAAAACATTCCCATGCTCTGGATTAAAGTTCTAGCCTGTGATATTCAGATGAGTTCCTTTAAAATGCCCTTATGTTACAGATAAACTATATTGGTGATAGGATTAAGATTCTTCCAGGGGCGCCTGGGTGGCACAGCGGTTGAGCGTCTGCCCTTCGGCTCGGGGCGTGATCCCGGCGTTGTGGGATCGAGCCCTACATCAGGCTCCTCTGCTGTGAGCCTGCTTCTTCCTCTCCCACTCCCCCTGCTTGTGTTCCCTCTCTCGCTGGCTGTCTCCATCTCTGTCGAATAAATAAAAATAAAAAAAATCTTAAAAAAAAAAAAAAAGATTCTTACAGCCTTTAAAGAAAAGGAATGTTGAAATGTATGGAGAGACAATATTTCCTTGAAAGGTGGCACAAGCATGTGAGAATACTGGAGAAACTCAACGAGTGTTTGCTTCAATAAAATTGACAAATTTTTCTATAGTTTTCCATGGTTTCGCCTTATAGGAGGTGGAAAATGTGGGGCTAGAATGTAACACAATGATTGGATTACTTAAAACATCTGAACTACATAAATCTACAAAGACGCTCAGAAAAGTTGCTGATTTTCTTTCATTCTAAAATATCAGCAGATGTAGACCTCCACTTTGTCATAATGCCACATTTTAAGTGAAAAATGTCACTAATGTTTTCTTGTAAATGGAATACTCTTTTAAAAATGCATTAAAATGAAAAATGCTTTTGCTAGAGTTTCTTTTTTTTTTTGTTTGGTTTTGTTTTACTCTTAATGCTTACAATAAAAAAAAAGAAATATAAAGTATTAGGAGTAACTTCAAAAGTGATACATTCTTTTCAGGACAAGGTTCCATCTTGGAGGACTTTTAATTGCAATCTAATCACTTTCACATGAAATAACTCTAAGCCAGGCCTGAGTGGATGAATGAATACATTGGAATTCAGTTCTTTCTCTTTATTTTTGCTTGACCTTGGACAAATCACCTTGGTCTTCCTGGTTGTGAAAATAAGAGCACAGTAATCCTCATTATATATCATCTTAGGCTTGTTGGGATACTTATTACAATAAAGAGGCAGAATTTCTCTGATAAGAAGCAGCATTGGCAAGGCAAAATCTGATCCACAGCTTTTGAAAAAAAAGCATTTGTTGGATATATATTTTTTTTCTTTTAAAAAGCTTGTTTAAAGAAGTACCTTGAGGATAAAGTGTCTCTCTGAATTCTCTTAATTTCTGTAGGGTCTACCAAAGTGCCCTTAACATTCTAAGTTTCCAATAAATATGTTTTGGATCATTAGATTAGTAAAAGCTAGTTATTGACTGTGAATAGAGAACACAGATTCTGAATGGTCTTTAGAAATAAAATTGTACGACATTATGGATTTCAAATTACCACTCATACACCTAGTATCATAGAGGACGTATGATTTTACAGTGCACGTGTCTTATACTTTGCCGTGTCTGATGGAAGGAATGAACGTCAACCCAGAGTAGGATTTGTCATTATCTTTTCTTTTTCACTTTATAGTATTTTTTTTAATTAGAGGAGTTTAGATTTACAAAAGAATTGCAATGATAGTACAGAGATTCCCATACACCCCACACCTACTTTCCTTTATTAGTAACACCATACACTAGTATAGTACATTTGTTGCAATAATAAACCAATAGTGATACATCAGCATTAACTAAAATGCACACATTCTGTAGCTTTCCTTAGTTTTTACGGTTCTTTTTCTGTTTCGTGATTCTATCCAGAATACCACATTGCATTTAGTTATAATGTTTCCTTAGGCTCCTCTTGGCTGTCACAATTTTTCATCCTCTCCATATTTTGAGGACCTAGAGAGTTCTGAGAAAAGCTGGTCAGGTATTTTCTAGAAAGTGCCTCAAGTGGAATGTATCTGATATATTTCTTATGGGTAGATCATAGTTATGGGTTGTTGGGAGGAAGACCGCAGGGGTAAAGTGCCATTCTTATTACATCTTTCCAGGGTACATGCCATCGGTATGACATATCACTGTTAATGTTAATCGTGATTACCCAGCTGGGGTAATGTTGGTTAGGTCTCTTCAATGTGAAGTCATTGTTTCCTCCGTTTCCATGGTCTACCCTTTGAAAGAGCAGCACAATGTGAAACTCAAGGAGTGAGAGGTTATGTACTATCTCCTTGAACGTACATATCTACATATCTACCTAGATTATTTGGAATTCTTTTTCACAAGGCATCTATTTATTCAAACATTTATTTATATCAGTATGGACTTAGTTATTTATTTTATACTTTGGGTTATAATTCCCTATTTTATTTACTTTCTCCAATTATTTTTTGTCAATTCCTTAGGTTCACGCAAACAATAATGTCATCTGTGAACAAAGAAAGTTCACAACCTGTATATTTGTTATTTCCTTTTGTTTTATTTTATCTCGTTGCACTAGTTAGGGATTCTAGTATTATGTTGATTAGAAGTGGGAAGAAAGGACACCTTTGCTTTGTTTCTGATCTTTGGGAGAAAGCTTCCAGTTTCTCACCATTAAGTATGATGTTAGCTGTAGGTTTTATTAAGATGTCCTTTACCAAGTTGATAAAATTCCCATATATTCCTTGTTTGTTAAGAGATTTTATCCTGAATAGCTGTTGGGTTTTGTCAAAGGTTTTTGTGCATCTATTGATATGGTCCTTTGCTTTTTCTTCTTCAGCTTCTTGGAGTTATGGATGGCATTAATTGATTTTTGAATATTGAATCAGCCTGGCATATTTGGAATAAATCTCACTGGGTCATGGAATATAATATTTAATATATTGCTAGATTTGATTTGTTATTTATTAAGGATTTTTACATCTATGTCTGTGACAGAGATTTTTACATCTATATTTGTATGTTACATCTATGTTTATGAGGATTTTTAAACCTATGTTCATGTACATTGGCTTGTAGTTTTCCTTTCTTTCTATGTTTTTATCTGATTTTGTTGTTAGGGTAATGCCAGCTTCATACAATGAATTAGGAAGTGTTCCCTATACTTCCATTTTCTGCAAAATATGTGGAGAATGGGTATCATTTTTTTTTCTTAAATAATTCATGGAATGTACTGGTCATATCATTTGATCTTATCCTTTATTTTTTGAAAGTTATTAGTTTTTTATTTGATTAATAGATGTTAGTGAATTCAGATGATCTCTTTTTTCTAGTGTGAGTTTGGAGGTTTGCATCTTTAAAGGAATTAATCAATTTCATCTAAACTATAAAATTTATGGTTATAGAGTTGTTTATAATATTTCCTTATTATGCTTTCAAGGTCTATGGAATCGAGAGTAGTAAACTTTACTTCATTTCTGATATTGGTTCATTTTTTTCCATCTCTCATTTTTTCTGAGTTAGCTGGCTAGAATTTATCAATGTTATGGATCTTTTCAAAGAATCAGGTTGGGTTTTTATTATTTTCTCTGTTGTTTCCCTGTGCTTTAATTAAAATCTGCTCTTTTTTTTCTTATGTATTTTCTTTTGTTTCCTTCAGATTTAACTTGCTCTTCTTTATCTATCTTCCTAAGGTGGGAGCTAAGAATATTGATTTTAATATATTTCATTTCTGAAATATTCACTTAGTTCTTTAAATTTTCCATAAGACTACTTTTGTTGCATCCTACAAATTTTGATAAAATAATTTTTGGTTTTGGGCTGCCTGGGTGGCTCCATCAGTTAAGCGTGCCACTCTTAATTTCGGCTCAGGTCATGGTCTCAGGGTTGTGGGATCAAGCCCCGCGTCAAGCTCCATGCTGTGCACAGAGTTTGCTTGAGATTCTCTCTCTCTCCCCCTCTGCCCCACCCTCATGCTCCATCTCTATAAATAAATAAATAAATAATCGTAAATAATAATAACAATTTTTGTTCTTTCTCTTTCCTGGATATAAAATCCTTGATGCAACATTTTCATTCTCTGAGTATCTTGAATTAGCACTCCATTTTTCTTTGGCATAAACCATTATTGACACAAGTTTGATGAGAATCTAATTTTCTGTCATTCATATAATTTGCTGTTTTTGTGTAGGTGCCCACATAATGTTTTTCTTTAGAGTCCAATATTTTCAGAATATATCTTAAGTTGGTGATTTTCAGGTTTACGTAGTTAAATATGTGATATACTTTTCCAATATGTAGTTTTAATGGTTAATTAATTAATTAATTAATTTTCTTATTGAAATATAGTTGGTGCACAATGTTATGTTAGTTTCAGGTGTACGACACAGTGATTCCACAAGTCTATACATGATGCTGTACTCACCAGGAGTGTAGCTGTCATGTGACAGAAGTATTCTTATCACAATTTATACCTATTTTTAAATTTCTCTTTTGAAACTTCTTAGGCATTTGTTGCTTGATTTCTAAATATTCAGGTATGTTCCAAATGTCCTTTTTGCCGTTGATTTGTAGGTTAATTCCATTGTGATTTGAGAACATAGATTGTAGAATTTCTATTGTTTTGAATGATTTAAGCTATGTTTTAAGGAACAGAATGTGGTCTATCTTGGTAAATGTTCCACATGAGTTGGAGAACAATGTGAGTTCCTCTGTTGTTGAATGTAGCGTTCTATAAATGTCAATTAGATCAAGATCACTGATGGTACTGTTTAGGTCAACTCTAGCCTTACTATCTGCCTGCTTGATCTATCAATTACTGAAAGGGGACTACTGAAGTCTCCAACTATAACAGTGGATTTGTCTAGTTCTCCTATCAATTCTATCAGTTTTTGCCTCACATATTTTGATGCTGTTGTTAGGTGCACATATAATTAAGACTATTTTATCGACTCCTTTATCACTGTGTAATTGGCCCTCTTTCCCCATGATGATTTTCCTGGTTCTAAAGTCTCCTTTGTCTTAAATTAAGAAAGCTATCGTCTTTTGATTAGTGTTAGTGTGAAATATCTATCTTCATCCCTTTGATCTATCTGTCTTTATATTTGAAGTGGGTTTCTTGTAAGTAACATATAGGTGGTTCTCGTTGTTTGTTATTTTTAATCCACTCTGCCAATCTCTCTCTTTCAACTGGTTTATTTAGAGCATTCTGTTTAATGTGATTCCTTTTTTATTGCAGTATAGTTGGTATACAATATTATATTAGTTTCAGGCGGACAACATAGGGATTCAGCAATAATATGCATTACAAAGTGATCAGCACCATTAACCTTCTTACCATCTGTCTCCATACCGACTTGTTACAATACTACTAATATATTCCTTATGCTGTACATTCCAACCCATGTTTTATATATTTTATAACCAGAAGTTTGTACCTCTTAATCCCCTTTTCCTATTTTGCCCACCATCCAAAGTGATTCTTGATATAGTTGGATTAACAGCTAGCATATTTGTAACTATTCTCCATTTGCTTCACTTATTCTTTATGTTTTTATTAACCTCCCATCTTTTTCTGTCTTTTTTTTTTAAGATTTGTTTATTTATGTACTGTGTGCAAGTACGAGGGGGGAGAGAGTTAAGCAGACTCCTCACTGTGATGAGCCTGAGATCATGACCCTGAGATCATGACCTGAGCTGAAACCAAGAGACGATGCTTAACCAACTCTGCCACCTAAATGCCCCTCTGTCTTCTCTGGTTTTAATTGAGCACTTTGTATGATTCTGTTGTATATCCTCTCTTACTATATGAATTATTCTTCTTTAAAAAATAACAATTACACTCGAGTTCTCAGTATACATTAACTAGTCTTAGTTCATCTTGAATATCATAGTCCCAATATTCTCAATTCCTTCCTCTTATCCCTTATTATATTCCTTTCATTTGTATCACTTATTCATGTGTTATGATCACCCAATACACATTACTATTATTACCTTAAACAAATATGCATCTACTATATCAGTTAATTTTAAGAAAAATAAAACATTTTTATTTTCCCCTCCATAGTTCTTTCTTCAGTGGTCTTTCTTTTGTCATGTATATTCAAACTTCTGAGCAAATCCCTTCCTTTCCCCATTAAGAAAACTTTAAAAAAAATTTGTAAGCTGTCTGCCAGCAATGAATTCCTACATTTTTGTTTGTCTGGGAATCTTCACTTTTGAAGAAAAATCTCACTGAATAGAGAATCTGGGATGGTGGGTTTTTTTCCTTCCACAATTTAAATATTTTACTCTACTCATTTCATCCATGCATGGTTTCTGCTGAGAAGTCTGATATAATCCTTATCTTTATTCCTGTATAGGTAGACTGTCCTGTGTCTCCTCCCCCAGCCAATTTGAAGTTTTTCTTTATTTCCCTGAGGTTTGCACATGAGAAGCCTATGTGCACCTTTTGGGGCATTTATCCTGGTCGGTATTCTCAGAGATCCTGAATCTGTGGTTTGATGCATGTCATTAATTTTGGAAAGTTTTCAATTATTTCTTCCCTCTAATGTCTCTTACTTCTCTTTTAGCATCACATTCATACAGCTATTACATATTTTGAAGTTGTGCCACAGTTCTTTGATATTCTGCTTTTAAAAATTATATTTTCTTATTTTCAGTTTGGGAAGTCCCTATTGAACTTTTTTCAAGCACACAGTTCTCTTTTTTCATGATTTTATTTATTTATTTGAGAGAGAAATAAAGAGTATGCACACAAGTGGAGGGAGAGGCAAAGAGGGAGGGAGAAAGAAAATCCCCCACAGACTCTTCACTCAGTGCAGAACTTGATCTGGGACTCAATCCAGGACCCTGAGATCATGACCTGAGCTGATATCAGGAGTTGGATTCTTAACCGACTAAGTCACCCAAGTGCCCCCAAGCTCACTTACTCTTATCTCAACCGGGTTCAGTTTACTGATGAGTCCATCAAAGGCATTCTTTGTTTCTGTTAGGATATGTATATTTTTCTACTTTTACCATTTCCTTTTCATTTTTTCTTAGAATGTTCATGTCTCTGTTTACCCATATGTAATTTTTTGTTATAGATTCTTTCCAATAGAACTAGTGACATGATAATCATAATTTTTTAATTTTTGTTTTTATAAAGATTTATCTATTTATTTTAGGGAGGAGGGAGGGGCAGAGGGAGAGAGAGAATCCTGAAGCAGACCCCCCACTGAGTATGGAGCCCCACATGGGGCTCGATCCAAGGACCCTGAGATCATGACCTGAGCCAAAATGAAGAGTCAGCCACTTAAACCTGAGCCATCCAGGTGCCCCAATCATCATTTTTTAAAATCCTCACCGAACAACTTCAATATCATTGTCACATCTGCATCTGCTTCTGATGCTTAATTTATTTCTTCGGGCCTGTGTTTTTTTCTTGCCTTAGCGTGCTTTGTAACTTTTTTTTTTTTTTGATAGGCAGACCTAGTGTGTCAGTTAGTAGGACCTAAGTTGTATAAGGTTTTATGTTATTCTAGCCAGATGTTGGACTGTGTTTAATGTTTGCTGTAGCTATAGGTGCCAGAAGCTGCCATTCCTCTAATGTCCTTGTTTTTGTCCTTCCTGTGGACTTCTGACTTCCCTGAGTTTGTGTCTTGCAGCTCTTTCGGCTGTAACACACTGTTCACACAGTAGAGCTCTGTTTGCTGGGGTAGAAAGCTGTGGTGAAAGGAAATGTTCTATAATCTTACCAATCTCAGTTTTTTAATGGACTTTTGTCCCCGACCTGTGACCTTCACAAGTATTTCTTAGCTCTTGTCTCCCTATGGCATGAGACAGAAAGGTGATTGGAGGCTGAGTGGGAGAGCTGTCCTTCCGTGACAGGGATGATTCTGCTAAGTTATTTTCTCCCTTGGGAGAGTAAGCCTTTGTTATGGAAAATGTTCTAGGTCTATTTCCCCATGATTATCAATCTTCTTTCCCAGCCAGAGAAATGAAGGGAGCTTTCCTAGCTCTTCACTGTGACAACCAGGAAGGGTTCTTGGACTTAAGCCCATCAAAGTTTGGGGAGCTCCTTAGATGGCAGCCCCCGAGAGTTTTTCATTCTCATGCTGGTCAAGACTCAGGCTGCTGCTCCCTTTCAACATTCCTATTTCATTGTCCCCGCTTGTTTATGACTCTGGTGGCTTTTGCTCCAGTTAAGCAAATCTCAGTAAGGATTCTATATATTTGCCTATCTCTCTCTGGATTTGGGGATGGCGGTTTGCTAGTAGTTCTTTAAAAAGGTCAAGAAAAATTGCTGGTCTTGATTTTGTTCCGATTTTTTTGTAAATACAAGAGTGATGACTACTGAAGTCCTTACATGTTCGGGCAGAAACTGGGAATCCTGCCATTATCTCCCTTCATTCATACCTTCTTTCTATCAAAAGGTTAAGAACTTAACCTTTCCTCTATTCTTAGAGAACATATATACACATGATCATTCTGACTGATCTATTTAGTTACATTTTTGATTTGGGATAATTTAAAAAATCTATCCTTTTTCTTGAGCATCCTATGTTCTTGAGCATTCTTTGTTTAGACATATATAAAATTTTTATTAAAATGTTTTATTATAAGCTCAGACTCAATATCTCATGAGAAATGATTATGTGATAAGACTTCATTTAGGTAATCGAAGATTTGTAAGACAGAAAGAAATGAATCTAATATATTGCTTATACAAGGGCCCTTGGAAGAGTCTAAGAAAAAAACACTCAAGTGTGTGTTTTGATTCTTCTGTGTGTTGAGTGAATCTCCTCTTTTCCAACGACACTTTCAAGAGTGGTCAGTTGGATTCACACAAGAGCCCTCCTTCTTTAAATAAAATCCTTAGTTTTGGGTATTTTTCAGGATTGACACTTGGGTTTATGACTCTGGAAGTTTTAAACTTGGTCCAGTTATAAAATGCAAAATAATCTTAGAAGGAGTAGACGACGGTCAGAGAGCTGGTATCTCTCTAATTTTTCTCCTGAGGAGAGGGGGAGTGGAATCAAAAGAAAAATGATCGTAAGAAAGGCATCACTTTTTACTGTTATTGTTGTCATATAATACAGTTTCAAAATTCCCACTACCTTGCCCCATGGCAAAAGAAAATTAGAAATATTTGGCACAGATTAAGAAAAATAATTTACAATATATAGAGAGTGTTTTAAAGGTTTCTTTTTTATTTGATGAATATTCATGTAAAAATCATCAGTTTTGGGGCGCCTGGGTGGCTCAGTCATTAAGTGTCTGCCTTCGGCTCAGGGCATGATCCTGGCGTTCTGGAATCGAGCCCCACATCAGGCTCCTCTTCTGGGAGACTGCTTCTTCCTCTCCCACTCCCCCTGCTTGTGTTCCCTCTCTCACTGGCTGTCTCTCTCTCTCTCTCAAATAAACGAATAAAATCTTTAAAAAAAATCATCAGTATTTTCCAACATACACGATTTTAGTCCAGCTTTGAAGCAAAAGACAGGTAATCCCACTTTCTATAGTCATCGAAATAAGCAATAAGAAATGAGAGCAATAAGAAATGCTCTGACATTCTAACATGTGATTTACTTAATTCTGTTGTGAAACTAGACTCTCTTTCCAGCGCATTTTTGAGAGGGTCTCACTGTGGCATATTAAATCAGTGTCGTAGCTGCAAATGGTTACAGGTCAAAAGGCAGAAGTTACAAGTACTTTATAGTAGACTTTATATAGAACTTTTTTTTATTTCAAGTTTATCTTTAAATTCTAGTTAGTTAACACATAGGGTGAAATTGGTTTCAGGTGCAGAATTCAGCAATTCATCACTTACATACAATACCAGTGCTCATCCCAATACCTTCATGACCATCAGCCATCTAGGCCATCCCCCACCCACCTCCCTACATCAACCCTCAGTTTATTCTCTGTAGTGAAGGGTCTCTTATGGCTTGCTTCCTCTCTCTTTCTTTTTTTTTTTTTCTCCCTCTTCCCCTATGTTCATCTGTTTTGTTTCTTAAATTCCACATATGAGTAAAATCATATGGTCAACTGATCTTGGGCAAAGCAAGAAAGAATATATAACTCTTATCTGAAGTAGTGGGAGGCTCGTTAGAAGTTGCAAACAGTACAGAAAGCTTCCTCTAATGTACTGTCGTAGTCAGAATCTTGACTTTGGTCCCAGTGCACTTTCATAAAAGCAGGCTATATACTTACCCCAGCCCACAAAAACCAGTTATTGTGTATCCATTATGAATTTTTTACGGTTTNCTGTCGTAGTCAGAATCTTGACTTTGGTCCCAGTGCACTTTCATAAAAGCAGGCTATATACTTACCCCAGCCCACAAAAACCAGTTATTGTGTATCCATTATGAATTTTTTACGGTCGCTATGGTGTGCTAGAAATCCTGAACAAAGAGTAAGAAGATAAGACAGATCATTTTCACGGCCTCGTGATTCTATGTGGGAAGGGTGTTTGGACAGTAGGTAGAGCAGACGATTTCTTATGCACCCCTTTGATTTTTCCCTTTCACTGAGCTCCATAACCTGAAAGCTCCATGGAAAAACCATTGCAAGGCCTCAGATCAATGATGTCATGAAATGTGTGCTGTTGCATGAGAAATACTGGAAGTACTGCCCCATAGGTGCTTGGTGATCATAGATAAAGCATTAATTAGATAGGAACTGAGATCGCCACTAATACATTTAAAAAAATTATAGACATTTGACGTTGGCCTTCATAACTTTCTGCAAACCCTAAACTTGTTTTTTCACTTCCTGGCTAATAATATGCTTCCTGAGAAGTAGGCGAATGTGATTTTGCCCAAGTGAAGGTAGCCAGGACCACAGGGTGATTTCTTCCCTATTTCTTGTAGGTTAAATATCAGCAGTTCCATAAAGTTAAAAGATTTATTTTTTTTNAGACAGCCAGCGAGAGAGGGAACACAAGCAGGGGGAGTGGGAGAGAAAGAAGCAGGCTCATAGCGGAGGAGCCTGATGTGGGGCTCGATGCCATAACGCCGGGATCATGCCCTGAGACGAAGGCAGACGCTTAACCGCTGTGCCACCCAGGCGCCCCCATAAAGTTAAAAGATTTAAAATGAGAAACATGAGAAAGAAAGCTGTGTGTTTAAGTGTAAACTTCTTCCAAAGATACTTTTGACCTTTTTAATCTCCCGTAGATATTATTGGCAATTTGGGGGGGAATATCCCATTGGTCGCCTTCTCCCCATACATGTCCTGGTGTTGCTAAATGCTGTTCAGTGTGTGTCGCTCTGATGCCACATTACAAAAGCTACAATTTTAAAATCAGTTCTCTAGGTAATAGCATTTCTGACAAATTAATAATGCAATGCTTTCCTCGGCCCATGAGAGTTTTCATTACATATTCCCCAA
This sequence comes from Ailuropoda melanoleuca, assembly GCF_002007445.2. NCBI lineage: Eukaryota > Metazoa > Chordata > Mammalia > Carnivora > Ursidae > Ailuropoda > Ailuropoda melanoleuca. Next base: position 63,755,870 of record NC_048221.1, on the reverse strand, counting down.
CTGTTATTTACAATACGATGACAACTCGTAATTTGTCAAGAAGTAAAGAACAGCAGGAAGAGTTAAGAGACGCGCACAAACCAGTCTCTAGCGAAAGAGGCGTGGGCACTGGTCATTTTGAGAATTCACAAGTCATTGCCTCTTTTTGCCTTCCTTCTGTGTGCTTAAGGTCTGTCTTCAGACTCACCCATGTGTTGACTAAAGCAAAGGCCAACATAGAGGTATAGATTAAAAAAAAAAAAATTTTCATGCTTTGGTGTAATCGCCAAAATCTCTTGGGGAAATATTATGGCAGTTCTTTAAAAGTTAGGACTCTGAAATAACTCCGAGAAACAAGGGACAGTTCTTTAAAAGTTAGACTCCGAAATAACTCCAAGAAACAAGGGGCTCCGGGGTTGCAAATGGTCAGCTGCCCCAAATAAATAGTGATTTATGTCATGAGTAGTCAAAGACACTGATTTCATTTTTCTTTTTCTCTTTTTTTTTCTTTTTTTTCCCCTACCTTGTGCTCCTGGTGAGAGGAGGAATGGCATTTTCTAAATAATTTATTTGGAAGGTCGAAGATGCAACTGGCTGGCCTGAGCTGGAAGCCCCGCATTCCAATCTGACACTCCCTGCTGTGGGGCCCTATTAAGCACTCTTCAATATTTCAGCATATATTGTGTAATTAACTTGCCATGATGTGGAACTGGAACTCTAAATGCCTGCAGAAGAGGGAACATTTCAAGCTGTTATCATGTAGGAAAAAACAAAAACAAACCGTAGCGGAGGTCAGAAAAACTCGGAGCCCATGTGAGAGAAGATGGGAAGAAAGGACAGGCGCGTTCCTGAATTAGCAGAAAGTAAGAGAGATTTGGAAGAAAAAAAAAATGAAATAAAGAGGTAATGAAAAAAGACCCACGTATTGCATGGTGCACTGGGTGTTATACGCAACTAATGAATCATCGAACTTTACATTGGAAACCAGGGATGTACTGTATGGTGACTAACATAATATAATAAAAAATCATTAAAAAAAAAAACAGACCCAGTGCTTTGAAAGCTATAAAGGAAAAAAAAAAGAAGAGAGAGAGAGAGAGAAGCAGCAAGGTAGAAATTTATGGTTTACAGCTTGTACTAAAAGCTTATATGATTAGAATCAGAGAAAGCGAGGCTCTTTTGAAAATGACTTTGGCGAGTATGCTGTAATACTCTCTAATAGCTTCTGCAAACCCAAACCAGGTATAAAAAGACAACGTAAAAATCTGTTGCCAAAATCTGGGAGACATTTCTGCTGAATGCAAAGCTTATGGAACAACTGCTTCTGAAAATTTACATTGCTAACCGCCCCATGCTATGCTGCCTGAACCAAAGCTAGCTTGCTTATCGAAAGGCAAGGAGGAAGGCCTTTTACTGATTCTACACCCTCTTCCAGATCTCCTGTGAAGCCCACGTCTGTATGAACAGCACATTAAGCTACCTTCCTGTGGTGTGAGTGCGCTTTTCTCCTCAGAGAATGGTGCCATTTCCTAATTTCATCAGTGAAAAACTTTCCATGGCAGCAGTTGGGTGTTTGGAACGTGGGGATTGGAGTGGGCTTGGTATGTTGAATCGTGGGATGATTATTTCCCCACAAGAAAAATGGCGAAGGAAAAGTAAAAAAACGAAGAGGTACATGTTTGGAAGTGGATGTTCTGGGTATTAAAAAATAGTTTTCTTAGTCCATCTCTTCAAAGTGTCAGCGATCAAAGCACTGGGTTGATCCATAAGATCCTATGCTGGGTCATAAGGACAAGACAAGATGGAAGCCGGCTTGACGCTGTGCGCTTGATGAGAAGCTCGAAAATCAATTTGCCACCTATCAATGTGTGAAGGGGAATCCAGGAAAGTCTGAGTTGACTGAGAATTAGAACAGGAAACTACTGGGGAAAATGCAGAAGCTCCAGAAAGATTAAGCTCTCAGGCTGCTTTTCAAATGTCTTGAAGGGCTTCTCCTTGTCTCCCTTCTTTCCTTCCCTTGTTCTACTTTATTTGAACCTCAGATAAACTTACTAGCTTTAATCATATTCTTCCTCCACTTTTCCCCCTCAGCACCGAGCACATTCCCCCTTTTTCTTCCTCATGAACAACCCACTGTAAAATGTTTAACATGGGCCTGTATATTTTTTTGAAGACAAATATGTCAGCATGACTTTCTGTATCTGTATTTTAACTCACATAAGTGGAGATGNCTTTCCCCCTCAGCACCGAGCACATTCCCCCTTTTTCTTCCTCATGAACAACCCACTGTAAAATGTTTAACATGGGCCTGTATATTTTTTTGAAGACAAATATGTCAGCATGACTTTCTGTATCTGTATTTTAACTCACATAAGTGGAGATGAACTGTAGGTCTTGCACTCAACATTTTTTTCTCTCTTTAGATTTATTTGTTTCTGCTGAACTAATTACTTCTAAGAACTGCATAATGTTCTATAATGGGCATCCACCACTTTTTCTTTATCCTGTCCCACAATGATAGGCTATGGGGTTGGTCCCTGTCCCATGTTCCCTTGATGTATTCTGAATATCCTCATCCCAGTCCCTTTGCTACATGAATTGTTGGGGTTGGGAGAGGAGGCGATGAGAGTCCCAAGGGGGTAACATGGGATGCGCAAATTTAATTTCATCAGATGTTAGTCAGATGACTCTCAGGAAGGACTATAGCAGTTTATACCGGGGGTCCCGTTTCCACCAAGGCTTGGAAAAACCCCCACTTGGTATTATCTGAATTTTGTTCATCTTTTGGGTATAAAGGATTCTCTCACTGCATTTTTAGAAAATTTATCTAATTGCAGTGAGTTTGTCTTTTTAAACCCTGTTAGCCATTCCTTCAGCTAATTCCCTCTTCATATATCTCGACTGCTTTTCTATTTGGTTTCCTGTCTTTTTCTTGTCAATTTTCATTAGTTCCTTAAAACGTTGGAATATTTTTAATGTGGATGTGCTCTGGTTAGAAGTTGGAAATATCTTCTCCTTAAATGACATCTGTCTGTTATTTTTGTCTACAATGAGTAGTGTTGGATTTTAATGTGAACATAGCCATCATTATTTATTCACATTTTCTAGTTTAGAGTCCTTTTAAAGACATTATCTCTCCACCGCCACCAGCCCAAAAGTGTATTAGTTCAGGCCGGGGCAGAGCAGCAGAATCGCTACATAGTTAATGGAGAGATTTGACCACATGCAATCCTGGGAGCTGGTTAAACATTCTGTGTAAGTTTGTTGCCCCTGCCTCAGCAGTTGGGCCTGACACGCTCTGGGTCAACAGTCAGAAGAGGTGATGGATGTAAAGTGGGGGAAAGCAGGTAACACTATAACCCATGCGGATGACCTGAAATCCACCACATGGCTTACTCACTGCCTCCATGCCTCCAACTCGGATGATGTGGGTAATGGGAGAGGTGCAGTCCACCCCACCACCACATGCCAGCCTGGCCCAGGATTTGGAGAAGCTGGATGAAGAGACCCAACGCGAGCTGCAAGACCTGACCGCAGCCACCTACCAACCAGGAAAGCCAGCTAGTCGGTAGCAACGTGGCGTGAGCTGTACCCTCACCTAATATTATATGAACCTTCTCAGAGTCAAGAGAGCTAATTTTTGACTCTGCCTTCTAGATCATTTCTCTTGTAGCCAATCCTAACCCAGAACCAAACAGAGGATGAGATTCTGGGAAAGACCTCAATGTAGCTAATTTGATATGATTTAAAGCCTCCACATGAGGTTACTGATACTTCCCCATATTTGTGCTTCTTAAAGTATAGATCATGGACCCGCTGTATCAGCCTCACCTGGGAGCTTGTTAGAAACTGGAAAGAGACACCATTTTTATTTTTTAATTTTAATTTCAATTTGATCATTTATACATTTGATGTGAGTTTAAATATGTTTGTATTATATATTTTTTCTCCCCATGATATGTCAGATTCCTGCTACCTTCTGATCACCAATCTTCTCCCCCTCTTAACTGGCTATAGAATCTTTTTGTTACGCACACATTTTCTAGACACAAACTCAAATCAGATCACTGATAAATGACAATATATCTCTTCTGCTTCGTTTGGTTTTGGCCTGTTCCTGAATAATATCACCTGAAATTGCTTAGTTTTTTTAGTTCTTTGGTTTTGATGTCAGTGGCTTTTTGGTATGTTTAAATCTCATTGAGGGAGTGTCCTCTCTTCACCTTTAAATTTATGTTTCTCAGATGTCCATTAGTAAGATTAAAAAAATATAAATGTGTTATAACTTCCACATTATTTTAATTCTTAGGTAACTTACAGTTCTGTAATTTTGATTAGTATCTACTTTCTAAGTGAATATAGCTGATATAGTGATGCACTTTTCAAAAAAATTTTTTATTATATTATATTAGTCACCATACAGCACATCCCCGTTTTCTGATGTAAAGTTTGATGATTCATTAGTTGCGTATAACAACCAGTGCACCATGCAATACGTGCCCTCCTTACTTTATTTTTTTTTTGTGTTTGTATCTGGCAAAGGTGGTGAACTGTGCTTATAAATTCTTACACTTTTCTGTGATTATTTAGATTTTCTAGATAAGTAAACACAGTTTTTGTAAATAAAGTTTTTATAATACCTCTCAATGTTTGTGCCACTTACTTTTTATTGTGTCACTGCGTTTGTTAAGCTATGTGGAACTATCTTTAATAATAGTGTAAGAGGAATCATCTTTGATTTTTGTCTGGAGCCTCCATTAGAAGAATGATGCTTGGGCTCCTCCGCTGGGAGCCTGCTTCTTCCTCTCCCACTCCCCCTGCTGTGTTCCCCTCTCTCGCTGGCTGTCTCTCTGTCACATAAATAAACAGAATCTTTAAAAAAAAAAAAGAAGAATGATGCTTGATACAGATATTTGAAATATGATCTTCATCAAGTTAAGAAATTTTCTTTTATTTCTAACATTCTAAGAATTGTGATCTTATCCTATTCTTTCTTGCATTTACTAAGGCAATAACATTTATTCTCTTTTGCTTGATCAATTTGATAAGTTACATTGAGATATATAATAGCAAATCCTAAAAAATCCTTCCATGACTTGAATGAACCTATCTCAGTTATGATATGTGCTTTTTAATGTATTTTCAGATTACTTTTCATTGTAGGGAGAATGCTGTTCCCCATAGCAATGCCAACCTTATTTATTCCCAGGAATTTTTTTTTTTTTTAAGATTTTATTTGAGAGAGAGAGAGCATAAGTGGTGGGGGTAGGGGCAGAGGGAGAGGGAGAAACAGACTCCCCACTGAGCAGGGAGACTGACGCAGGGCTTGATACCAGGACCCTGGGATCATGACCTGAGCCGAAGGCAGACGGTTAACCCACTGAGCCACCCAGTGCCCCATATTCCCAGGATATTGTTAAATATTTTTGTCCTTTTAGCTTCTTAGCTTCTTCATGGTCTCTATGTACGGCCCATAATTAAGGGCTGGGAATAATGTTGTATCTTCTTGAGGGGAAATAGCTATATATTATTTGGGAACTTTTGAATTAAAATTTGTCTATCATTTCCCACTTATTTATCTGTCTATCACATCTATGTCAACGTGGACTTAAGATTATTTATCCCGTAAGCTAACTTCCAATACTTCTAGGCTTATTTTGTTGCTCAAATTATTTTGACCTTTGACCATTGGGAAATCCTTCAGTTGGCTGCTGTGTTCTTTTGACATATCTCCAGTGTTTTGTTTTTTTGAGCATTTCCATACTTTCTGGAGTTACAAGTTGTTCCAGTCTCATCTTGTATATTTCCTGCCCCAGTCTTAGCACCAGCCTTTCCTCCAATGACCCCTGGTTCCTTTTATCAGAGAATGGTATTAGAAACCAGGATTAGAGTGGTGGCTTTGCTTTTTGCTACTGGTGTGTCATTTCTCCTAGGTTCTCTTAGCAGATAGAACTAGGAAATAAATATGTACATTCTAATCCATGTAAACACACATGAATCTATTATTACTTCTATAATATGTATGTATCTGTATCTAAATGTCTATTTACACTGGTATCTCTCACTCCAGACCAGGACCATGTTTTGTTCTAGTCTTCCTCCCTTGCTTATCTGTAATATCCCACTCTGAATGTGAGACAACTTGGCACCCATCATCCTACCTCTATTTGTTTATTTGTTCAATGCCTATATACATGTACAGTGGTTTAAAAATGGTTATTCATATCCCTACAGTGAATAACTTTATAAACTAGAGTACATTGTTTATGTATAGTTCCTTCTGTCTTATAGTTCCTACTCATTTCTGAAACTACTTACATCTGATTTATTTTAGCAAGTTTTATAATTTTTCATATGTCTATCCAGCACACATTTTGTAGACTTATACCTAAATATTTCTTTTTGAGGAGGTGCTAATGTGTTGTACATTTTGTTTTATTTTCAGATTCCAAATTGTAACATTCATTGCTGGTATGTAGGAAGGGAATCGACTTTTATACATTCATCTTATATTTTGTGACCTTGCTTTACTGGCTTCCAGGATATTTTTGTTGACTTGGGGTGAGGTTTTTTTTTTACCTAGACCAACAAAGACAGTTTTATTTATTCCTTCCAAACTATTAAGTTCTTATTTCTTTTCCTTGTCTTACTGCACTAGCTAGAACTTCCAGTAAGGAGGCAAAGTGGTGAGAGAGGACATCCTTGTCTTGTTTCTGATCTTGTGGGGAAGCATCCCATTTCTTATTATTAAGTACAATGTTAACTGTAAGAATTTTTTGTAAATGCCCTTTATCAAATTGAGAAAGCTTCCATTTATTTCTAGTTTGCTAAGGGTTTTTGCCACGAGTGGGTGTTGGATTTTGTCAAATGCTTTTACTATATTTATTGATATGATCATATTTCTTCTTAGGCTGTTGGTATGGTAGGTTACACTAATTGAATTTTTGAATACTGAACCAGCCTTGCATACCTGGGATAAACCCCACCTATGTGCAGTATATAATTTATTTTATATGTTGTTGAATTTGATTTGCTATTGTTTTCTTGACAGTGTTTACATCTATGTTCATAAGAGATATTGGTTTACAGTATTCTTTTCTTGTGATTTTTTTTATCTGGTTTTGGTATTAGGCTAATGTTGGTCTCATGTTTTGGAAAGCATTCCTTCCTCTTCTATTGTTTCTGGAGGAGACTGTAGAGAATTGGTATTATTTTTCCTTAATCATTTGGTGGGATTCATTTGAGAAAATATCTGGGCATGGTGGATTTCATTTATTTTGTTTTTAGTTTTTTTAAATACTAAAATAATTTTGTTAAAAGATGTAAGACTAAGTTTTCTATTTTCATTTGGATGAATTTTGGTAGATAGATCGTGTTGTCCAAAAAGTGATTCATTTCATCTAAACTTTTGTGGCACAAAGCTATTTTTAATACTCCTTATTCCTGAACCAAGGTATCAATAGCCTTTACCACTTCTTTCACTTCTGATATCAATATTTGTGTCTTTCCTCCTTTTTCTTCATTAACCTGTCAAAACATTTATTAATTTTATGATCTTTTCAAAGAACCAGTTTTTGTTTTGTTGACTTTCACCATTGTTTTCCTGTTTTCAATTTTGTGGGTTCCTGCTCCAATATTTATGATATCCTGAGTTCTGCTTGCTGCAGGCTTAATTTTCTCTCCTTTATCTAGTTATCTAAAAGGGAAACTTAGTTTATTGATTTTAGATATTTTTTTCCAACACGTGTGTTTAATACTATAAATTTCCTTCTAAACATTGCTTTCATTACATCTTCAAACTAAAATTGGTGTTTTTATTCTTATGTAGTTCAAAATATTTTGTAATTGATCTTAAGACCTTCTTTAATCCATATGTTATGTGGCAATATGTAGTATAGTTTCCAAATATTAAAAATAATGTTCCAGTTCTTTTTCTGTTATTGATTTCTAGTTTAATTCTGTTGCAGCCTGAGAACATTTTATATGGTTTCCATTCCTTTAAATCTGTTATGGTGTGTTTTTATCTTGGGGAATGTTCCATTTGTATTCCACTGTTTTGGACGGAGTATTCTACAGACATCAATCAGGTCATGTTGATAGATCTTGCTACCCTGTTGTTCAGGTTATCTATCCTTACTTACTTTCTATCTGCTGGTACTCTCTATGAGAGATGTTGAAAACTCCCACACGGACTTGTCTATTTCTCCTTTCAGTTCTTTTACTTTTGTTTCATGTATGCAGAGTATCTGTTATTGTACATATGTGTTTGGGATTGTTATGTCTCCTTGGAGTAGTGTCCTCATTATCCTTATGTAATGTCTTTCATTATCCCTCATAACTTTCCTTATTCTGAAGTCTGCTTTGTCTGAATTTAATATAGCAGCTGCTGGGTCCCTGGGTGGCACAGTCAGTTAGGCACCCGACTGTTGGTTTTGGCTCAGGTTGTGATCTCAGGGTGGTGGGATGGAGCCCCATGTTGGCTCCATGCTCAGTGCAGAGTCTGGTTGAGATTCTCTCCCCTTCTCCTTCTGACCCTACTGCTCATGCTCTGTCTCTCTCTCTCTCAAATAAATAAATAAATCTTAAAAAAAAAAAATACAGGAACTCCTGGTTTCTTTTGGCAAGTATTAAGTTGGCATACCTTTCTCCATTCTTTTACTTTTCACCTGAATCTTTACATTTAAAATGGGTTTCTCATAGACATTATATAGTTGGGTCTTCTTGCTTTTGTTGTTTTAAATCAATAAATAATCTCTGTCTTTTAACCGGTGTGTTGAAACTATTCGCAAATGATAGTGATTATTGATATAGCTAGATTGAAATCTATCACCTTTATAAATGTTTCCATTCACTGAATTTGTTTTTTATGTCTTTTTCTGCCTCTCTGCTTTTAATTAAGCTTTTTCTATTATTACCCTATAACAGTATTTTCAATATTTCATATCTGTTCCTTCTGGTGTTACTGCCTTTCATTTATCTTATCTATATGTTATAGTCGCCCAATACATGGACACTATTGTTGTATTAAAATTATCTTGTGATTATGAATAAAAAATAAAAGATTTTACATATTTTATTACCTCTCAAGTGCTTTTCCTTTCATTACGTAGATCCATGTTTTTGACCTAGATTTCTTTCTGCCTGAAGAACTGCTTTTAATATTTTATTCAGCATAAGTCTACTGGCAATTAACTTGCTCAGTTTTTGTTTATCTGAGAAAGTTTTATTTCTACTTCACTTTTGAAGATTTATTTCACTGGATATATAATTTTAGGTCAGTGGGTTTTCTCTCCTTCAATAATTTAAATATTTCATCCCATTCCCCTCTTGTGTGATTTCTGAAGAGAAAGCCAATGTAAATGTTATCCTTATTCTTGTATAGGTAAGGCATATTTTCTCTCTGACTTCGTTTAAGATTTTATCTTTGTCTTAGATTTTCTGCAGTTTGAAACATACCTTAGTGTTTTGTTTTATTTTTATTTTTAACTTCTTTTATTTTCTGACCTTTCAAGATCTGTGGTGTGGTATCTGTCAATGATACTGGAAAGTTTTCAACCACTATTACTTCAAATATTTCTTCTGCTCCATTCTTTCTTCTCCTGGTATTTTTCCCCTTCCATTTCATTTTGTAAAATTTTGATTGAATGATCTCCAAATTCAAATTATTTTTTCTCCTGTGTCAACTTTACTAATGAAAGCATCAAAGTCATTCTTCATTTCAGTTACTGCGTCTTTCATTTTTAGGTTACTTCATATAGTTTCCTTCTTTTTACTAGTATTACTGTCCGGTCTTGCATACTTTCTATTTTTTACATTAGCTTCCTTAACATATTAATCATGGTCACTTGAAATTCTTTTTGTTCCAATATCTGTGTTTTACATGAGTATGTTTCTGATAATTGCCCTGGAACTTCAGATTGTGTTTTTTCTTGTCTTTTGGTATGCCCCGTAATTTTTTTTTGAAAACTGGACGTCATATTATACTGGGTAATAGGTGTATTACCTATTATATGTCATATTATACTGGGTAGTAGGTATATCTTCTAGCTCTCTGTTAATATTCTGAAATCTTGTTGATGTCGTGGAGCACAGATTAAGTCTCAGTCTTGGCCCCTTGTATCAGGTGGTTCTTCACAAATGTTTCTATACCTTTTTCAGGCTCCACCTTGTTTCTTTTTCCCACTTCCTTCCATGGCAGTAGTGTTCCCTTTCTGTTTCCTTGAAGCCCAGCCCCCGATGACTGCATTTCCATTTGTTTTTTATTTTATTTTTCCTTAGGTGAGACAAAAAGCCTGGAACTGGCGGGGATGGGGCAGATTTCCTTTCCTCTTGCTGGAATAATGTTTCAGAGTTGCCCTCTGAGAGGTTCCTCCTACTTGGAGACTGGGCTTTTGTTAGTGAGAAGAGTCTAAGAGTATCTCATAGTGACTATTCTTCTATTCCAGAGCCATGAGGGGATCTTTCTCAGATCCTTACCCTGAGGATCTACTGGGGTTTCTGGAGGGAAAGTCTGCAAAAGTGTAGGGTCTCCCCCATGACTTCAGTCCCCTGGAGTTTCTCAGTCTCATACTAGCTCAGACTCAGCCTCTAGGAATTCCGTAATTACCATTTAAGTGATCCTACCAGCTCATGGGTTCCATGTAAGCAAACGTTGAGTATGCTGAGGATGTGCCTGTTGCTTCAGACATTGGAGCTGTGGTAACCTCAGTTCTCTGAAGAGTCTAGGAAATTGTTGAGTTTCACTTTCTAAGCTTTGAAGTTTCCCATTGGTCTTTTAGCTGCATATTCCATTGAATACTCTTTCAGTGTTACTGTAAAAGCGACAGTGCCTAAGTGACATTTACCATAATTTCCCCCTTTTTCTTCTGGAAACTTCTTTGTCCTACCCCCTTGACCTTTGTGACAGCTCATTTTCTATGTTTTTTTCCTCTTTTGCTGGCCTCTTTTTCTTGTTCTTCCAAACTAAATAGTGAAGTTTTCCAGGACTTGACAATGGGTCTTTCCTTCTCTTCTCATAAGAACATCATTTTTCATTACTTTAAAAACCATTTATATGATCAAATCTCCTAAACTTACATATTGAACTTAAACCTTTTCTTTTATAATCAACCATATAATTTTTATATAAAACCTCCTCTTGGGTAGGCCATTTATAGGCATAGTGAACTTAGTATATCCACAATCATACATTTGATTCCTTAACCCCATCTGAAATTTATTCCTTTCTCCATAAATGGCATGACTATCTGAGTTGAGCCATAAATCTGGAGTCACCATTGATTTTTCCCTCTGCTTACCCCATGTGTAAAATCTATCTGCAAGTTTTCCTTTTTTCTGCATTAAAATTGTTACCTATTGCCACCATTTTAGTTCAATTCACCATCAACTCTTGCTTAGAAAATTTCAAAAGCTATATTATTGGTCTTTTCTTCTACTAATGTCTTCTTCCAAACTGTTTTTCACACAGCAGACAAAATTTTTTTTAATGATTTATTTATTTAAAGAGAGAGGGAGAGAGAGAGAAAGAGAATATGTGGAGAGAGGAGCAGAGGGAAAGGGAGAGAGAATCCTCAAGCAGATTCCCCACTGAGAATGGAGCCTGATGCAAGGTTTGATCTCAGGACCCTAAGATCGTGACCTGAGGTGAAATCAAGGGTTGGATGCTCAATCTACTGAGCCACCCAGGCGCACCCCAAAATTATTTTTTAAGGATTATTTAATTATCTAATTTTCCTACAAAAATCCCTTCAAGAGATTGTCAAGGCTCTAAGGATAAATTCTGAGCTCATTTTTTTTTCCTGGTGTTTTCTAACACTACGTCAAATGTCTATCCCTTCTTTCCATCATAGCATTTTCCCCAGTGTGTAAATACATGCAGAGGGTATTTCTGTTTTTCCAGTCTCTTCCTCGAGGAGATTGTAAGACCTATGGCGTATCAAGGACCAGGGTTTTTTGTCCCTTGGTTTCAATGTTGTAAGTGTGAATCAACCTCATTCTTTTAAAATCTGGGAGATAGGTACTGTGACCAAAAAGGATATTTGATAGGAATAAGAGAAGAAGAATTATATTCAAGCAAGTTCTGGAGCATAGTTTTGTTTTGTTTTTTTTCATGGAGCACAGATATTTTTGACTATGTCACAGGGTTGGAGGAGGCAAGGATGTATATGGGCACCCTACGAATAGAGAAAAAAGCAATTGTAAGCATATAAAAAGGAAATATGATAGAAGACGGAAAATACTGAATGTTTCATTGTTAATATTTTCCTAATGTGAGAAGGAATCTTTTTCCTTTTGATCATTAAAAAAAATGGGAGAAAAAATATTTTCGAAAATAGTTTGTATAATATTTCCTTCCATTTAAAAGGAACAGATTTTCCTTTTAAGCAAAGAAAAACATCTGGCAGAATTCTGAGAGGATCTGAAGTTAAACATTGATGCTGCCGGAGATTGTGTGCCGCCAAAGGCACACATGGGCACTGGGTGATAAGATGGCCACAAAGTTCATTCAGGATATTTGACTTTCTTAAGAAGTAGTCAAAATGAAAATAATCTTATTTAAAAAGCCTCTCAAAGAATGTCTCTGTGAACTTCAGTTTGAGAATAACAGATAGAGATGAATTCTTTTTCTGAAACACAAGGATACGTCCTATTGGGATTTTCAAACTATTTTTCTGACAGGTTGAATTGCTTTAGGGATTCTGCAAACAATAAAGTATATTTTATCAAATAATGAAGATTTTTACCACCTGAGGAAAGTATTCATCACCTTTATATGTTTTATAGAGTGGAGTTAAGGAAAAAAAAAAAGAATCCTGTTGGTGAAAGTGTTTGAAAAATCTGTCCTGGATGATCTCTCTGGGCCATTTGAACAAGGGCAATGTCCTACAAAATGGAATAAAACATTCTTCAAACAGTGGTGGAATTAAATAAGTTCAGGAAATATGTGTTTAAACGACAAATAATATTGGCTCCAGGAATTTNTATTGGCTCTAGGAATTTTAATATTGTAGTTCAAGTGGTGAAAATTCAGGAGAGGAACATAATATGTTGTTTTTTATTTTATTTTTTTTGTTTTTTAATTAAGATAACAGTTGTGGGGTGGCTCAGTCGGTTGGGCATCTGCCTTCAGCTCAGGTCATGATCCCAGAGTCCTGGGATCGAGTCCAGCATCAGGCACCCTGCTCAGCGGGAAGCCTGCTTCTCCCTCTGCCTGCCGCTCCTCGTGCTTGTGCACTCTCTCTTTCTCTCTCTCCCTCTCTATCTGACAAGTAAATAAATAAAATCTTTAAATAAAAAGATAACAGTTGTATGTGCGTTTGCTTATTTTGTTTCATTTGTTTATTTGCAGGATACTAATCTACATTATGAGGCAATAAGTAATGATAGGATATGGGAAGCATTGCTCTAAATAATACTAGTTAGAGTATCTTGTATCTATTACATGCATTTAATATATCATATAATATCATTTAATATATCTTATATATAGATATATATCTGTAATATATATATTATGTGCATTTAATATATCATATAATATCATTATATATATATATATATAAAGGGATGCATGTTCAGCACATACTCAATTTTCACATTATCATAGGAAAAAGTTGGTATCCTTACCCAATTTCATAGATGAGGCCTGAGGTATTATGTAATGTGTCTAAGACTATAATGTGAGTAAAGCACCAGCATTTGAACTAGGCTTATTTGACTTTCTATTATTCAAAATTAGGTGCATGATTTATTTCAATTTTTTTTCAAAATCTAGCTTTGATCTACCAGTTTCCTGAACTCCAAACGTGCCCATTGACTTTCAGGCTTTCATTTACTGGGTAGGTATTATTTCTCATTGGAACAATGACACAACTTTGTCAGTGTGGGGCAAATGTACTAGATGAACTCAGGATATTGTTAATTCTGAAATTCTAACTTCTCTGAATTTTCACAATACATATGCATCTTTGTTTCCCAAGTTATTTTTCCTCTCATTTTTCATTTTAAAATTCTTATTTGTCTAAGCCACTTTCTTGTATCTCTTTTTTTCCCCTCTGTCTTTTGAGTGTCAAGTATTTCTGTTTTCATCAGAAATTAACTTTCTCTGTTCCACTCTGTATCCCCACCTTCCTGTGGTAGGGGGAGGAGGCTACTTTGAAGGAGGAAAGGCCAAAGGTATAATATTCATAAAGAAATAAAATTATGTCTTGTGATTATTTTTAACTTTGTACTTGTAAATAATTATAGACTCATAGGAAGTTGCAAAGATAGGGCAGGAAGATCCCATGTGCCCTTCACATGGTTCCCCCCAAAGGTTACAACTTAAATAGTTGTACAAAATCAAAACTGAGAAATTGACGCTGGTGCAGTGTAGGTTACAGCTCTGCTATTTTAGCACATGTGTAGATTCGTATGACCATCACTGCTATAAAGATACAGGACAGTGTTATACTGGTGTGAATTTGAATCATTGAATAACTATGCTCCGGCTCCCAAATGGCATTTTTGAAGCTATGTTTAAAAAAAAAAAAAATGGAGCTCAATGAGCAGTGCCTTCCAAAGATTAGTATAAAAGAGAAAACTACTTAGACTTAAAGGAATTATGGAGCAAAACTCTGGCATCAGAGAATGAAAAAGAATCATCAGAGACTCTAGACAGACAACATGTGTAGACACTAAGATTCCTTAAATTCCATACAAAGGGAATAAAGAAAAGAGTGGGACAGAAACCTTCAACTCAGAAACTGACCGACTCGTAAAGATCATCTGGGTGGTCTCTCCTCTCCCCCAACACCCAACCTTGTGCCATTTAACATCTGGAAAGGTGCATATCTCTAGAGAAAGGTGCACAGCCTTTCTGAGCATAGACGATGACACCAGCAAATGGTTATTTATCTGCACGAGAAACATCAACCCAGCACTGCCCTAAGAGTTGCTGCAGATCGAAGCCTGCACTTCTACCTACTGGACTCCTTGCTCTCAGTTTGGTGGAATAAATCGCTATTTTTGGCTCTCCAGTGCACTTAAACTTTCTAGAACACCTCTTCCGGTGTCACATGTACTAGTATCAGGTCGATAGTGGACTTTGTCTCACAGA
This sequence comes from Ailuropoda melanoleuca, assembly GCF_002007445.2. Lineage (NCBI taxonomy): Eukaryota > Metazoa > Chordata > Mammalia > Carnivora > Ursidae > Ailuropoda > Ailuropoda melanoleuca. Next base: position 63,740,794 of record NC_048221.1, on the reverse strand, counting down.
GATTATAAGAATGCATCTTTTAAATTGCAAATGGTGCTGTGATTTCGAAATCATTGCTTTGCTGCATGTATTTGTGGCTCTACTGCTATCAGCTCTATTATGTCAAAGACTGACAGCATTCTTTAGAAAATAATTATTAGGAATGCTCTTTTACTCTCTAGGCACAAACACTTGGTCCCAGATTTTCTGGTGCAACTAATGTGAGATTTGTTTGTTTAGCTAAAATATATAAGATAAAACGATAGTGTTTTCAGATTTCTTGTTTATTTATGAGTCTAAGGAAGCATGGTTGTGACTCTCATGAGTGGTACATAGACAAAAAACTGTACATTTCAAAGGATAGTTGTACCAAATTTTCATGATACATTAAAAGATAAAAATAGGTCTGAAATGGGTTTTGGAAGCCACTGTTTTGTTTTAAGGTAGTATTTGGTATATGAATGTTGTTTCCAGAAATATTACCTGTGGCATGAAAAAATAATTCAAAATTTAATTATAATTACAAAAACTAATATGATAATACATTACTGGAACTTTAAATATAAGATTTAAATTGCATTTAACTGCACTTAAGCAACTTCAGTAGCTTTTTTTGGCCCATCATCTCTTTCAGAACTTGCTTTATCATATATAATTCTACATTTAATAGTCAAATGCAATTTTGCATTCTGAATTTTCTCATAGGCTATTCTTAAGGAAGCACTTTTTTGGGGTAAATTCTTAATTTTTTAAGGCGTCTATAATACTAATTTGACTAGGTGAAGGAGATTAATACATACAAAAGTTCAGTTATCCAATATATAAGTCATGGGAATGAAAAGTACAGCATAGAGAATAAGGTCAATAATATTGTAATAGCATATGGTAACAGGTGGTCACTACACTGATGGTGAGCATGGTGTAATGGAAAAAAAATTTCAGTTCACTATGCTGTACACCTGAAACTAATATAACATTATATGTCAACTATACTTCGAAAAAATTTAAAATAAGTATACCTCAACTTTGGGGGGCAGTGAGAAAGGTATAAGTTTTTGCTATTGTTAATGCTTTAAAATAAAAATCTTCAGAGATATAAAGATTTCCTAGTTTTCTATTTGAGACTTCAGTACAATTCCCTGATACACAGTTATGAATTGTTTCCAGTGTGTCTTAATGAATGTAAATGGTGGCCCCTGTAACTTATTGAATATTCTTCTTGGATTTATAGGAGGTATTTCTCTTAACTCATGTTCTGGATATGAGTCCTGCATTCTAATTCACTTTTATTGAAAGGAGTTTGTAAATATCATTTGTGTTTCTCACATTTAGTCTGTGCAGCAATATGAGTTTTAGGAGAAATATTTGCTAGATGGTAACTTAGTAGAGATAACCCAAGGGCAGTCACAGGAGTGTTGTGCTAACTTTGCTTATGGACTGCCGGGAAATGACACTGGCCTTGGAAGGGGACAGTTGTATGGGTCTCGATTTCCAAGGGTTAGGCAAAGAAAGATAAGAATGTTGGCTAGAGAGTCCATTCAGGTATTGTCTCTTTACCTTGTGATGGGACATGCTTTAATACTTTTCCTTGTTTTTAGAAGTTATTATTATGAAGTGATTCATGATAGTTAAAAACATTGACATCTTATTTTGACATACGATTAATATTTTCAGTTACTTATCCCATATTGTTTTCTCATGCTCTATTTTAACAGTGTATAAGATTTTGCAACAAAAGTCGCAAAAAAGAAGCCATTTGAAGAATAAGAAATAATATAAAATAACTAAAAATATTCTCGAAGAACGAATACATCGGTACTACAAATGATCCTGAATCAGGCAAACCCAGAAAGCTATGCCCTAATAGAAAGGGTAGACAGGTAGGGTTGCCACATTTTGAAAATAAATATATAGAATTCTCACTTAAATCTGGAATTCAGATAAACTACGATCTTTTTTGCATATAAGGATGTCCCTTGTAATACTTAAAATATACTGATACCAAAAAACATCGCTTGTTGTTTATCAAGCAGCAGGCAATTTAGCTGTGCCCTCTCTTATCTGGCAATTCTCTTTAAGACAGAAGACTCACTGGAATTCCAGTATTTTGGCACCTACTGTAATAAAATCTTCAGTTATGGTTAGAATAACCCTCGACTTCATTTTTCCATTCCCATGAATACCATACAGTCAAATTACCAGGTTAGCAAATTTGACTTTACTTCTTTTTAAATTTGAATTCCTCTTTTCCAGATGTGTTGCATTTCCTATCATTTTATTTTATGAATTCACACACACACACACACACACACACACACAGATATCTACAGGAGCTAACTAGTTATTTGCAATATTTGAACCTAGTTGTCAGAAGAAATATATATCTGGGATTGTTATTGCTTAGTTATTTATATCATACGGTTTATAAAAGGTTCTACTAAGTAATGGAACGTTAGATGGTTTGTCTGATTCAAATAACCAAACTTTAAAAGAAGCTTATTCATTATTATATATAAAGCATTCCCCAAGAGCACAGCTGGGCAATTTAATTCTATTGAAACCTCCTCCCACTTAGCAAAATATTTAGATACATAGACATATAGATAGAGAATCATAAGAGGGCAGGGAAGAAATAGACAATGATTAAAGGATAAATTCCACTTGCCACAACATATTTTCATGATTTCCCCCCTGTGAATCGACTGCCTTTGGGGTGTTGTGTGCCAGAAATAGGAGAGCATGTTGTAGCCGAAACATATTGTTGCAAAGGTTTTATGCCCTGCCTTCTCCTGATGAATCTCCTGCCTTTTGAATAAAAATCTTTCAGTCAAATAACCCACCGCACATCAGTATCAGTGAACAGTCACCTTTCTTTCCTAATATTATCATTCGCAGCCCATAGCGCTGCTGCTCCAACAGCCGTGTTACAGTTAACAGAATTCTGATCAAAGGTCAGTGATATTGATAGCACTTGCTGAGCGGGTGCCTTGGCAATCAGTTTTAATGAGTCTGAGCCATATTCATTTCTTCTCCTGCTGCTGGTCTGTTGAAACAAAAAAAGAAAGAAAGAACGTCAAAGGTGGCAGGGGTGTCAAAGACGCCATAGGCACAGACTTCCGTGATAAGCTTTCATTTAAAGAGCTAAGAGGCAAAACCCGAAATAACTCCTGATATGTATGTTCCCGCTACCGTGGCAGTTAGAAGAGACCTAGGAAACTCATCTTCCCTGAGTGATAGTCAGTAATGACTCAATATGACTTTGACCTCATTGTTATTCCATTAGGCACACCTGCGAAGTGCACCCCCAAGGTACAATTTGAAGTGATTATTTTAATCAAGATGTGCCAAATGGTAGCAACATGGAGGATCAACACCCAATATTCTAGAACTTTAATGCCATTTTAGGCAGTCTCATATTCATATATATATATATATATATATATATGTATTTTTTTTTTAGGCTCTTTTCTGTTTTTGTTCTATCATCTGGATTTTTTTTTAGGTGACTTGATCAGTGGCAATAGGTGATGAATAGGGTTTAAGTTGCTGCCAAATGTGGATGGGAGATTCAGCAAGCACACGGATAATGAAACGAGAATAGTTCAGACCCTTGCCGATGAAAAGGTAGTCGATGTAGCCGTCACGGCTGAGGAAACAGCAGCAATGGGTATTAACTTCCAGGTTATGTCTTTTAATATATGCATTCATCCAATCAATCATTTGTTTTTAAGACTTTATTTATGTATTTGAGGGAGACAGAGAAAGAGAGAGTGCTCATGAGTTGGGGGGAGGGGCAGAAGGAGAGGAAGAAGCAGACTCCCCACTGAGCAGGGAGCCCGATGCGGGGCTCAATTCCAGGACCCTGAGATCATGACCTGAGCCGAAGGCAGACGCTTAACCAGCTGAGTCGCACAGGTATGCCACGAATCAATCATTTGTTCGAAACTATTATTTGAATACGTACGTGTGTGTGTGTGTGTGTGTGTGTGTGTGTGTATGGCAGGCATGAAGTTAGACAATGGAGAGAAAATGGTGAACCTGAAGCTTACCACTTTGTCCTAATACATTCTGGCAGTAATTCTGTGTTGGTTTCCATGAGTCTGTCTATAACTAGAGTTAATGTAAGTTTGGTTTGGGGGTGAACTGATCAATACTTGATATGAATTTTTTAAGAGTTCTGTGGTAGGACCTATGAGTTTAATACGTATTTTATATGGATAATTGCTTGTGGAAGGGATAACATTTTTGACCTAGTGGAGTCCATTAGTTCTCTATTGCTGTGTAGTAAATTATCCCAAACTTAGTGACTAAAACCAACAAACCTTTATCTCATTTACTTCCTGTCGGTCAGGAATGCAAGTGTAGCTTAGCTAGATGGTTCTGGCTCAGAGTCTCTCACCAGGTTGCTGTCCAGATGTCTGTGAGGGCTGCAGTTATCTGAAGGCTTGACTGGGCTGGCAATCCACTTCCAAGTGAACTCCTGGGACCGATAGCCGGAGACTTCAGTTCCTCACTGAGTAAGCATCTCCATAGGGCCGCTCATGATGTAGGCATTGGCTTCTCTCAGAATGAATGAACTAGGGCAGGGTGAGGACCCAAGAAAAAAGCCACAGTGCCGTTTTTTTTTTAAGATTTATTTATTTATTTATTTGTCAGAGATAGAGACAGCCAGCGAGAGAGGGAACACAAGCAGGGGGAGTGGGAGAGGAAGAAGCAGGTTCCCAGCAGAGGAGCCTGATGTGGGGCTCGATCCCATAATGCCGGGATCACGCCCTGAGCCGAAGTCAGACGCTTAATGACTGCACCACCCAGGCACCCCCACAGTGCCTTTTTGAATCTAACAGTACAAGTGACATGCCACTGATTCTCCCACATTTTATTGGTCACACAGAACAACCCAGGTACAGTGTGGGAGGGGATTATTCAAGGGTATAAACAACCAGGAGGCAGGGACCATTAGAGGTCATCTTAGAGGCTACTGATACCTAGAGCTTTCATAATTCTAAATGCAGAAAACCTTTAACATTTTAATTTGCAGTAGCTAACACGGTCAATGGTTTTAAAAATGAGTTGTTGTTGTTTTTTAACAAAACAAAATGGCTTCATGGTTTTCACCATATTGCCTCATTATTTGATCAAATTGATTAAAATAATGGGTCACTTTTTGAATCTCACATCAGTATCCCTTTCTGCAAAGTTCAGACGAAATGTCTGTCTTATGTTTCTATTAAATAACGTCTTTCTCATTAAAGAAATATGGGACTGTATTAGTTTTCTAATGCTGATGTAAAGTAATACATTACCATAAACTTAGTGGCTTAAAACAATATAGTTTTTAATTTCAGAGTTTCTTTGTTCAGAGGCCTGGTGGACTTGGTTGGGTCCTCTGGATGTTTTCGCAAGGCTGAAATCCCGGTTTTGGTAGCGTTGCATTCCTCACTAGAGACTCTGAAGAGATCCTCAGGGCTTTGGTTGGATTTGGTTCCTTTTGGTGGCAGGACTGAGGTCCCTGTTTACTTGCTGACTGTCAGATGGAGACTCATGTTTGTTCCTAGAAGCTATGTTCCTTCCCTTGCTTTCCATGGGCTTTGGTCCAGCAATGACGGGTTGAGTCCTTCTCACACTTTCAATCTCTCTGCTGTCTCCTCCTGCCCCATCTCTCTGACTTCCAGCAAAGAACTTTCTCTGCATCTAGGGGCTCATGTGATGAGATTGGGTCAACCAAGGTAGCCCCAGAGAATCTGTCTTAAGGTCCATAGCCAGTCCAGTATTTGCAGAGGAGTATTTTCATTAGCCTGCTTCCTGCAGTAGAATTTTGAGGATCTGACAACCTTCTTTCATTTTTGTCCCCTTTCTGTCCTTTTAAGTCCACGCAAGTGCTGACGTAAAATTCTCATGAGCCTTGTGGGCTTTGTGTGATTTCACAGGGGTTCCCTCCGTAAGACAGAAGCCACGTCCACAAATCTTTCTGAGATAATACCTTCTCTATCTTTGGCTTCTGCTGACATGGCTGAGTGTCTACACCCTAAAGCTTCCTACAGATGCTTTGCTTTGATGAAGAGGATCTCTGAGGCACATCCTTAATCTCTGCAAAGAGCCTTTTGTGTGACTCAAGTCACTGGTCTTTTGATGCCTCTGGGGTTTTTGTAAAACACTGTCCAGCCACAAACTTAGCTTTTTACACTACGCCACAGTTTTTGAATTAATCTCTTAATTTCATTGTCTCATGCCATCTGGATTGGCCAAGGAGTTCCCAAATAATCAAGTCCTGGTTCCTTTTTGTTTAAAAGGTTTTCACTCAATTTCTCTCTCTCCTTGAATATGTCACTATCAGCAGAATTAAGATGCCAGAAAATCTTTCAGCATTTTTCTTGGAAGTCTCCTCAGCTGAGTATCCAGGTTCATCTTTTCACAAGTTGTGTTTTCTAGGTAACTGCAGGACAAAATTCTGTTAAACTTTCTNGTGTTCAGAGGCCTGGTGGACTTGGTTGGGTCCTCTGGATGTTTTCACAAGGCTGAAATCCCGGTTTTGGTAGCGTTGCATTCCTCACTAGAGACTCTGAAGAGATCCTCAGGGCTTTGGTTGGATTTGGTTCCTTTTGGTGGCAGGACTGAGGTCCCTGTTTACTTGCTGACTGTCAGATGGAGACTCATGTTTGTTCCTAGAAGCTATGTTCCTTCCCTTGCTTTCCATGTGCTTTGGTCCAGCAATGACGGGTTGAGTCCTTCTCACACTTTCAATCTCTCTGCTGTCTCCTCCTGCCCCATCTCTCTGACTTCCAGCAAAGAACTTTCTCTGCATCTAGGGGCTCATGTGATGAGATTGGGTCAACCAAGGTAGCCCCAGAGAATCTGTCTTAAGGTCCATAGCCAGTCCAGTATTTGCAGAGGAGTATTTTCATTAGCCTGCTTCCTGCAGTAGAATTTTGANTTGTCTTTCTAAGCACAAATACTGTCTTGCCATCATACGCAGCAATGCACTCCAGGCTATCATTAATAACCCCTAAATTTTGGCACATGGAAGCAAACTATTTGCCAAATATTAGTGCCTTATTCTATTATCTGGCGCAATCATTTTAGTAATAGTAATCAGAAACAGGCCTAAGAATGCAAAAGCAAAATAAGGAAGATGTCTTACTTATCACTTGATATAACCTCTCATCTAAACTCCATATTATACAAAGACAAATACTTCCTATAATTTTTATACATTGAATGTTATTTTTATTAAAAAATTAGGCTCACTATCAAAAATTTAAGCAATAGAGAATAATCTAAACAATAAACCAATAAATAACCGTATTCCCTGCTACTCAGAGTTGAATGCTCTAATATTTATTCCAGATCTTTTTAGAGATCTCTCTCTCCTTGTATATAAATAGAATGATAAATAAATAGACAGGTGGAATCATACATAGACAGAAAAAAACATAATGTACATGTGTTTCATACAAAATACTAAATTTTATTTGAATAACAGAAAAAAAAAGAATAAAAATAAATTTGGACTAGTTGTTGAATAACAGGTAGATGTTTATTTACCTCAGAAATTTGTAAAGGATACTTCGAAAATAAAATTAAAAAATTGGGGAGGGAGCTGGTGCTTAGGGCTACTTGCTTCTGTTTAGTAATTAACTATTTCAACTTTAGCAGTATTTACTTTCTACCTGCAATGAAGGGAGAATAAAGATTAAGTAATAAATTCATTTACATTTTCTTATACAATCTGGTCTCACATTTTCTGATTTTTGCTAGTCATGGATTTATTTTTAGATTGTTACATATTTTTTTGAAGATTTTATTTACTTATTTGAGAAAGTGAGAGTGAGAGAGAGAAAGAGTGCATGCACTAGGAGTGGGGAGGGGCAGAGGGAGAAGCCGACTCCCTGCTGCCCACAGAGCCTGACTAGGGGCTTGATCCCAGGACAGCAGGATCCTGACCTGAGCCGAAGCAGATACTTAACCAACTGAGCCACCCAGACACCACTAGATTGTCAAAATTTTTAATAACAATAGTATGTTGTGCATCTCGAGTGTTAGTGCTTTTAACCAAGTCCACATTCATTTCCAGCACTTGCCATAGAGTTCCCAGTGTTTGGTTCTTTATTTGATTTCATCTCTGGGCTCGTTGAATGTCATCTCCAAATACTATTTTATTTCCTCTTGAAAGGATTATTGATGTCAGTCCAGCAGCTTTGAACTTAAAAATTCATCTGCTTATAAAGTTCTTGGTACCTTCTTTGCTCAGTTACTTGTTGACATTGACCTATTATGTACAGGAATTGACCCTGATTGTGAAGAAGCCTAGATTGAGATAATGTTGGTCGGTCAAGGTGATTTATTTTTCAGCTTAATTGCTCCATTGCATAGGTTGGAAATTAAGTGATTTCACTGGGTTTTTTAAAGCAGAAAAAGAAAACTTTCTTTTGGTGACAGTCATACTGGGTATTCAAAGCACATTTTTTTCTAATATGTTTGAATACATTTTTTTTTTTTGCATGTTGAATGTATGCTTAACCTCATACAAAACAGCCAAGCTCTTTCCAGAGTGGTCAAACCGCCAATGATGTACAAGCTCTAATTGGTCCATATTCTCACCAGCACTTGGTATTGTCAGTTAAAAAAAAAAAAATCCATTCTGAGAGTGTGGAGTGATAGCTCATAGTTTTAATTTACATTTCCCTAATGAAAATGGTGTTGAGGTTTTTAATTTTTTTTTCATGTGTTTATTTGTTATCCATATCTCTTATTTGGTTAAAGATCTGTTCAAATCATTGGATTTGATTTGATTTAATTTCCTATTTTTGATATTTGTATAGTCTATGTGTATTCTGAATATATATGCAGATGTGTCTTGGCAAATTTTCTTTTTCACCATCTTGAGGATTGCCTTTTCATTTTATTAACAGTGTCTTTCCAAGAGCAGCAAGTTTTAAGTTTGATGAGGTCCAATGATCAATTATTTTTTCTTTTATTGATCATGGTTTGGTGTCGTATCTAAGAACATTTTGCCTCTTTCAAGGTCAAAAACTATCTTTTCCTGTGTTTTCTTTTAGATGTTTTATAGTTTTAGGCTTTATGTTTGGCTGTATGTTTGTTTTTGAGTTTGTTTTTTGCATGTGATGCAGGAATAGAAAGAAATTCTTCTTTCTCTTGCATTTGGATAGCCCATTATTCCAGCTTCTTTTGTTGAAAAGACTCTTTTTTTCCACGCAATTACTTTTACACTTTTGTCAAAAATCAATTTACCTTTAGTGTGGGCCATTTTCTGGACTCTGTCATGTGTATCGTTCTTTTCCCCCATATCCCACTGTCTTGATTACATGGCTTGATAGTAAACTGGAAATTAGGAAATGAGTTCCCCCAACTTGTTCTTTTTCAAAAGTGATTTGGCTACTCCACTTCATTTGTCCTTCCGTGTAAATTTTAAAATTAGCTTGTCAATTTCTTAAAAAAGGAATCCTTCTGGGATTTTTGTTTGGTACAGTAGTGAGTCTATAGATCAGTATGGGGAAAACTGACATCTTAACATTGAGTCATCCAATGACTTAACATGTTCTATCTTGAGGTATTGAGGTGTTTGCTTTTTTTCATTAGTGTTTTGTACTTTTTACTATATTCTTCCTGTATTTGGAGNAATATTAGTGCCTTATTCTATTATCTGGCGCAATCATTTTAGTAATAGTAATCAGAAACAGGCCTAAGAATGCAAAAGCAAAATAAGGAAGATGTCTTACTTATCACTTGATATAACCTCTCATCTAAACTCCATATTATACAAAGACAAATACTTCCTATAATTTATACATTGAATGTTATTTTTATTAAAAAATTAGGCTCACTATCAAAAATTTAAGCAATAGAGAATAATCTAAACAATAAACCAATAAATAACCGTATTCCCTGCTACTCAGAGTTGAATGCTCTAATATTTATTCCAGATCTTTTTAGAGATCTCTCTCTCCTTGTATATAAATAGAATGATAAATAAATAGACAGGTGGAATCATACATAGACAGAAAAAAACATAATGTACATGTGTTTCATACAAAATACTAAATTTTATTTGAATAACAGAAAAAAAAAGAATAAAAATAAATTTGGACTAGTTGTTGAATAACAGGTAGATGTTTATTTACCTCAGAAATTTGTAAAGGATACTTCGAAAATAAAATTAAAAAATTGGGGAGGGGGCTGGTGGTTAGGGCTACTTGCTTCTGTTTAGTAATTAACTATTTCAACTTTAGCAGTATTTACTTTCTACCTGCAATGAAGGGAGAATAAAGATTAAGTAATAAATTCATTTACATTTTCTTATACAATCTGGTCTCACATTTTCTGATTTTTGCTAGTCATGGATTTATTTTTAGATTGTTACATATTTTTTTGAAGATTTTATTTACTTATTTGAGAAAGTGAGAGTGAGAGAGAGAAAGAGTGCATGCACTAGGAGTGGGGAGGGGCAGAGGGAGAAGCCGACTCCCTGCTGCCCACAGAGCCTGACTAGGGGCTTGATCCCAGGACAGCAGGATCCTGACCTGAGCCGAAGCAGATACTTAACCAACTGAGCCACCCAGACACCACTAGATTGTCAAAATTTTTAATAACAATAGTATGTTGTGCATCTCGAGTGTTAGTGCTTTTAACCAAGTCCACATTCATTTCCAGCACTTGCCATAGAGTTCCAGTGTTTGGTTCTTTATTTGATTTCATCTCTGGGCTCGTTGAATGTCATCTCCAAATACTATTTTATTTCCTCTTGAAAGGATTATTGATGTCAGTCCAGCAGCTTTGAACTTAAAAATTCATCTGCTTATAAAGTTCTTGGTACCTTCTTTGCTCAGTTACTTGTTGACATTGACCTATTATGTACAGGAATTGACCCTGATTGTGAAGAAGCCTAGATTGAGATAATGTTGGTCGGTCAAGGTGATTTATTTTTCAGCTTAATTGCTCCATTGCATAGGTTGGAAATTAAGTGATTTCACTGGGTTTTTTAAAGCAGAAAAAGAAAACTTTCTTTTGGTGACAGTCATACTGGGTATTCAAAGCACATTTTTTTCTAATATGTTTGAATACATTTTTTTTTTTTGCATGTTGAATGTATGTTTAACCTCATACAAAACAGCCAAGCTCTTTCCAGAGTGGTCAAACCGCCAATGATGTACAAGCTCTAATTGGTCCATATTCTCACCAGCACTTGGTATTGTCAGTTAAAAAAAAAAAAATCCATTCTGAGAGTGTGGAGTGATAGCTCATAGTTTTAATTTACATTTCCCTAATGAAAATGGTGTTGAGGTTTTTAATTTTTTTTTCATGTGTTTATTTGTTATCCATATCTCTTATTTGGTTAAAGATCTGTTCAAATCATTGGATTTGATTTGATTTAATTTCCTATTTTTGATATTTGTATAGTCTATGTGTATTCTGAATATATATGCAGATGTGTCTTGGCAAATTTTCTTTTTCACCATCTTGAGGATTGCCTTTTCATTTTATTAACAGTGTCTTTCCAAGAGCAGCAAGTTTTAAGTTTGATGAGGTCCAATGATCAATTATTTTTTCTTTTATTGATCATGGTTTGGTGTCGTATCTAAGAACATTTTGCCTCTTTCAAGGTCAAAAACTATCTTTTCCTGTGTTTTCTTTTAGATGTTTTATTGTTTTAGGCTTTAAGTTTGGCTGTATGTTTGTTTTTGAGTTTGCTTTTTGTATGTGATGCAGGAATAGAAAGAAATTCTTCTTTCTCTTGCATTTGGATAGCCCATTATTCCAGCTTCTTTTGTTGAAAAGACTCTTTTTTTCCACGTAATTACTTTACACTTTTGTCAAAAATCAATTTACCTTTAGTGTGGGCCATTTTCTGGACTCTGTCATGTGTATCGTTCTTTTCCCCCATATCCCACTGTCTTGATTACATGGCTTGATAGTAAACTGGAAATTAGGAAATGAGTTCCCCCAACTTGTTCTTTTTCAAAAGTGATTTGGCTACTCCACTTCATTTGTCCTTCCGTATAAATTTTAAAATTAGCTTGTCAATTTCTTAAAAAAGGAATCCTTCTGGGATTTTTGTTTGGTACAGTAGTGAGTCTATAGATCAGTATGGGGAAAACTGACATCTTAACATTGAGTCATCCAATGACTTAACATGTTCTATCTTGAGGTATTGAGGTGTTTGCTTTTTTTCATTAGTGTTTTGTACTTTTTACTATATTCTTCCTGTATTTGGAGGTATATATATATATATATTTAAATATTCCATTTTTGTGTTATTATGTATGTTACTTTAAAAAATTTTAATTTCCAACTTTTATTGCTGCCATATAGAAATTCAATTGATTTTTTATGTATTCATCTTGTATTCAGTGACCCTGCTAAACTCATTTATTATTTCTAGTTGTTTTGTTTTTCTTTGAGATTTTTTTGACATTTCTACAAATATAATAATGTCATTTGTGAATAACAGACAATTTTATCCAGTCCTTTCCAATTTGTATGGCTTCTATTCTATTTCTTGCCCTATTTGAGTCTCCAGAATCTTTAATAGAGGGATTAATTGGAGTAGAGTTGCTGTATTTAGTGCTCTCTCTCTATATATATATATACATATATATGGCATTCACTTAAATTTAAATTTCAGATGAATAACAATTCCTTTAGTGCGAGTATGTCCAAAATATTGTATTGGGGATACTTATACTAAATATATTATTTCAGAAATACAAATTTAATGGAACATCCTGTATTTTTACATGGCAGCCCTAAACAGGGGAGGTAATACTGGACATCCTTGCCTTGTTTACTATCTTATAGGAAATACACTCAATCATTTATAATTAATCATTCTTGAATGATAGGCTTTTTGTAGATACTCATAATTGGTTTAATTGAATTATTTTTCTTATTTTGCTGAGAGGTTTTTTTTTGCTTTTGTTTTTAATCAGAAATGCTGCTGTGTTTTCTATAATATTTTTCTGCATCTTTTGAGATGACCATACTGGATTTTTTCCTTCTCTTTCCTGTTTATATGTGTATTATGTTGATGAATTTTTTTGAATTCGGAAATAGCCTTGCATTCCTGAGATAAACCCAGCTTGCTCAGGATGCACAGGATTCAATTTTCCAACATTTTGATGAAAACTTTTGTGGCTACCTTCATGGAAGGTGTTGTTGTTTCCTTCTTTTTGAATGGCTTTGGTTTTGACGTCAGTGTGATGCTGGCATCATAAGATGAACTGGAAAAGTGTTATCTATTCTTCTATTATCTTGAAAACTCATGACAAATTGATATGATTTCTTCCTTAAACACCTGGTATGATCTTCCAGCGATGCCACCTGGCCCCAGAGTTTCTTCTGATAGAAGGATTTTAACTATGAATTCTGTTTCTTTAATTAGTTTTGGGACACTTCAGGGTACCTATTTCTTTTTGGGTGAGCTTTATTTTTTCTTTCAGGAAACTCTCCCACTTCAACTAAGCTGTTGAACAATTTTAAAACTTTGTTTATGGACATCAAGTTGTTAGTACTCTTCCCTTGTAATTTTTTTAATGTGTGTAGGATCTTCTGTGAAGTCCTTATTGCCTTTCCGAGATGAGTAATTGTGTCTTCCCTCCCCATCTCTCTCTCTCTCTTTTTCTCATTATTCTGGTCAAAGATTTATTGTTCTTTTCTATTTTTTTAAATTTATTTTATTTTTTTAAAGATTTTATTTGTTTATTTGTCAGATGGAGAGAGAGAGAGAGAACACACAGTAGGGGGAGCAGCAGGCAGAGTGAGACGCAGACTCCCTGCTGAGCAGGGAGCCTGACCTAGGACTCGATCCCAGGACCCTGAGATCATGACCTGAGCCGAAGGCACACACTTAACCAACTGAGCCACCCAGGCATCCCTATTGTTCTTTTCTGAAAATCAGAATCTGACTTGGACTAAGTTGCAGAGAAGATAAAACCCAAGAACTTCATTAGGAGTACAACCTCAGGGGCGCCTGGGGGGCTCAGTCGGTTAAGCATCTGCCTTTGGCTCAGATCATGATTCCAGGGTCCTGGGATGGAGGAGCCTGCCATTGGGCTCCCTGCTCAGCGGGGAGTCCATTTCTCCCTCTCCCTCTGCCCCTTCTCCACCCCACTGTGCTCTCTCTCCCTCTCATATAAATAAATTAAGACTCTTAAAAAAAAAAAAAGATGTCCAACCTCAGACCCATGTGAATGAAAGAGAAAAGGAAATGAGACCAAGAAGTAGGAAAAAGAAATACAAAGTGTCTGCAGCTTTACAAGTAAACCCAGCTGGCTTCTCAGTCTCAGTACGATGCCTTCTACACAGGCCACAGGGAACCACTGTGTCTCAGAAACGTCTTCTAAGAGTAGAAAAGGAGAATACTTTTCTCCGCTTGCTCTTTTTCATCTCCTGTCTTGGATTGGTCAGAATTGGTCCCATGGGACCTCGATTCCCAGGCTTCTCCAGGGAGTGGAGGGCAGATGTATATGCCTTAACAGGGTCCAGCAAAATGTCCGCTTATGACTCCTTTTCTTTAAGCCTTGTAAAAATCTCGTCTAGGTGCAACTATTTCTTTTCCCATTTAGTTTAGAAATGTTACACAGCTAGAGTTCACAGGGGCTTATATTTAAATCCAGGCACTGTGACTTCAATTCTGGACCCATCTGCTCTATCACCTGTTTTCAGTAAGATTCTGTGGAGGTAAGACAGAAATGTCTTTACCCTGCTGGTATCAAATAGTAGCTGACCCTCAGTCAGTTAGGCTAAGGAGCAGACACCAAAGCACATCCCTACAAACAAAACAAAATCCACA
>NC_048221.1:63651009-63721009 GCF_002007445.2 Ailuropoda melanoleuca | reverse complement strand
GGAAGGTCATTATCAGCTGGGCGGATCCTTTAGAAAAAACACTTCACTGCAAGGTCAAGTGAGGCATTTCTTGAGTCATTTTTAGGGAGGTAGATATTTGACTGGTGAGTGTTTGCAAGAAAGTTGATCAATTAGAGTAATTTAGGCCAATCAATCCTCCGTAATTCTTCCAATTATCCAGATCTAACTAGAAATTATCTGGGTAATGTAGACAAAAGAAGAGGTTTGGTCTTAGTTGCCTGGAAAGCAGAATTGGACAGACCTGCCCAGAGGTTCCCATCCACCTGCCGCTTCACGCTGACGGTCTGTGTATGTCCCTCGTCGCACAGTGTCTTTGTTAATATCACACATGCTTCAGGATAAGTAACTGCACTTGATAAAAATTTGAATGCTGAATATGACTGATCCATTTTTAATTTGCACATTGAATGCTTGAGTATGTAAAAATAATCCTGATCTTAATGTGATTTTAAATAATTTGTTAAAAATTCAGGCCATAAAGTTTAACATCCGCTCTTCAAGAAATATATAATGCATGCACTTCAAAATTCACTTTGTAGAAACACATATGGTCAAGTGGTGTAAAATCCACTCACACTTTAACATTCTGTGCCCTAAGATAATGACCTTGCCATTTGAGAGCTGGTTTTCAGTTGACCAAATCACTAGAAGGAATTAACCAGAGAGATAGATACTGGGAAAGTTTTTCTCTGCTTTTCAAGCTTCTATAGTACATTTTCTGCAGAGAGAGGGTTAAATACATAGAATCTGCACAACAAGGGGTCTCACATACATGCAAATTTTCCAGTAAGGAGAGGGAATTGGCAATGTGTGAAGTCCCTTGCATTGCAGAAAGTGCATTAACTTTGGAGCAAAATGACCTTTTGTTTTTGTTCTAGCACTTTCAAGCCAAGGAAACACCTGACAAGTCACTTAACCTCTCTCTGAGTTAACCTGCACATCTGTGAAGCAAAAAAAATATAAACGCCTGCCATAGAGTTCCCATCACTAAAATCCAGGTGGTACTGGTTTCTAGTTTCTACCTTTTCTCTTCGCTGAGACTGACTGACCTGCTAGATTTTGAGGCAATCAGAAGGGTTAATCTTCCTTGTTTTGTGGCATAGCCGAGGGTCCTTTGCGGACCATTTTCTTCGTGGTCCCACTGACGAGATGCTGGTTCACTCTAGTCTATAAAGTGATAAAGTAGAAGGATATTCCCCTCCCTTTTTCTCTGGCTGCCATATTCGTTCAACCTCCACCATGACTACGATAGTGTAAGAAGTGAATTTTAGGGCTATTGTAGGCATTGGACTTCACTTTTCTCACTTATAAAGAAGGAAGTTTTGCTCAAAGAAGGTTTGATGTTCTTTTCATGTTGAGTGAGTTCTCCTCAGATTTCTGCTTGTCTATACTCCTGTCTTCAAGCTATTTAGATGGACCAATCCATCCCTTCATGAACACTTCACATTCTCAACAGAAATAGGTCTTCCACCTTGGTTCTTTCCTAGATCCTCAAAATCAAGTGTCCCAGACTTTAGCTTAGGAAACAGACTCTTACATCCATCTAAACACAGTCTCTACGAGGGTCTATGGATTCTAACCAAGTGAGCTTGGTGAACCTGTGTCTTCCAACCATTAAGAGAGGTGAGGATGTCCTAGTTCCTTTGCCTATTAAGAAAACACCTTATCTGAAAAAAATTATTTTCTTAAAGTCGATAAACCCTTTTGACAAATAGACACCCATTTTGGCATGAGGGACTTTGTTTTATTAATCACTTTGGGACATGTACACACATGTAAAAACAAAACTAACTTGCTCGTATCATGGCACCAACTCCTGGTCAACTCTATTCAGTTAGCACTTCATCTCCCCCATCTAGGGTGGGATCGTCAAGTTTCCCAGCCGCACTACCATCGAATGTGATCACATGTGGACATACTCAAAAGTGCTGCACAAGTGAGATATTATTATTGTAGAAACAAAGGCTAGTTTGCATCTGTATTCCCTCAAATCTAAGATGCCATCATTATATAATATACGCCATTGTTATATGAACCAATAAGACACAAAACAACACTGCCATTAACTGTGATAAAACAGTAGTTTTAAGATACATCTCAATTTCAGAGATGTTAAAATGTGAAAAAATATGCATCTTGGAATCTATGAAAGATAGCAAATAGGAAAAAATACATACATTTACCCAATGGGATACTTCAAAGTAGACTTAAATTCCACATAAGCGTTTCTTAACATGCAGCACAAATAATTATTGCAACATGATATGCACTAGATTAATTTTGAGTATGTTGACAGTTCTTTCAGCTTTTCTTACTGCAGCCAGTATTTGTGTAGAATATAATTTTGCTTTTTTTCCACCTTAAATCCCTTTGCCTTACCTTCTTCCTCTTCCTCCTCTTCTTCTTTTTCTCCTTCTCCTTCTTTTGAGTTTGGCTTACCTTGGTATTTAAGAACTCTTAAGCTTATAAAAAAATGTTGTTTTGTAAAAAAACAAAAACGAAAACAAAAAAAGATGTATGGGGTGTGTGTATATGCAGGTGTTTTAGGGAGTTGGGGCATGAATTAGGCCACAAATAAGCTATGGTTTCTGTGTGCACCCACTCATTTGATGAACTTTCATGTTCAGAAGGAGCCTTTACAGCAGTGTTCTCCTTCGTGTCCAGTACTATGGTCTGCAACCAATCTGGCTTCTGCTAAGATTCTGGTTTCACTAAGATAACAATACTCAGTATAGACAATATAGACAATACTCATAAATGGAAAATTTTTTCACGTTTCATAAAAAATGACAGAAGAAAAAGAACTGCAAGGGCATTAGCTATGGATTAACTACAGAATATGAAAAGCCTTTGGAATTTTAAAGATGGTTTAAAAAAAAGACTGTATTTCAACTAGTATCAATTCCTTTTCTCAAAAATTATATGTTCTTTTGAGTATGATTGCATAACGTATGCTTTATTTTCCTTCTTTTTCAAGAAAGCAAAAGTATTTGCATCTCCTGTTAGATTATCACCCATCTTTAAGGGAAAAAATCCCCCCTAGCTTCTTTGCAACTGTTAAACGTGTAGTGAAGTATTTTTACCCCGAGAGGTTAATATCGTCTGGGTGTTTGGGATCATGTGTTTGTGAGGATAAGGAATCCTAGCCTGGCTTCTAATTTACTGCAGACTCAGAAATACATGTGTTGACCTGCATGCCCGAGCTCAACAGACCAGTATTTAAGAAAAAGCACAGGAAATGACACAGAGAAACAAAGCTGGGACACCTGTCCGGGTCACTGTTGACCCATCATGCTTAACTAATTTTTCAGTGATCTCTGACCCAGATTTCCACAGTTGCACAGGGATTTGTATCTTTCACCCAACAAATTCTGCACCTGCATTCAATTAATGAAACAAAACTCAACTTTGTTATCTGACGAACTGAGCAACTAGAACCATTGAGACAATTGCTTTATTATTGTATTGACAAATTATCCTATTAAGAACTGGCTACTACAGAAATCAATTAAAATCTTGGCTGAGAGGTTTGAATATAGTTGGATAAGTAGAAGTGGGAATTAAATAGGTTTTTTTTAATATAGTTCATAAATTAGCAGCAACCATATCAAAAGCAGAAATTTGTCTTGAAAATAAGAATGCTAAATTATAGCAGGGCATATGGAGCTGTTAGGTATTTAGCGTCATTTTATTTCATGCTTCTCAGTACTTGCATGAATATCAATGCTTTATTTTCTTTCCCTCCAATATATATTTCTAAATATTTCATTTTTAGTGATTCTTTACTACTGCATTTGATAAACTACCTTGTAAAATACTTAATATGTGGAGTGACAAAGTTTGTATCTTTGAACCTTTGGCCATTAAAATATGATTTGCTTTCTTACTGCAGTAATTGTTCTTCATTTAGAATATTGAGGTAGAATCCATGAACAAGGGGATTTAAGACTGACTAGTATTTTGACTTAGGAATCAAAAATAACTATTGTCTTTTGGCAGAACAAAAACTTTACTTTTTTTTAGCTAGTGATAGAGGAAACTTGATAACTTGGCATTTATTTCTGCCCTCTAAATACTGCTCTCAGACTATACCTTCAGCAAAAGTAAGTAAGATTAGTATGCTCTATTAAGACAGCATTATGCTTGAGGTGTTTAAGAATCATTTAGTTGAAACTCAAAGTACACTTTTGTAAAGACTAATCAGAGAAACCACCCATGATGGAGAAACAATGAAATCTTCAGGGCAAAACTATATCTCTTCCAAAGTATATAACCTTTAATGGCATTAAAGCTATCCACAAACCTGGTAAGTATTACTTTGGAGGTTGGAGGAAATTAACTTCACCTAGTCACTGATGTATTACACTTGAAAGTAACTTACAAATGTATAACTTGAAAATCTGAAAGAGAAGAAAGAGTAATTTTGCCACTGAGCATGTGCCAAATGGTTCATAAAGTTGTCAGTATATTATCTTTCCCTATAAATAGGTTTGCTGATTGCAGAAAGCACACATTTGTCTAAATGATACCTGATCTCTGTCATTCACATAAGTGAAAAAATTTTTTTTCTCTTGAAAGATGTCATCAGTCAGTTCTGAAGAGGGAATATTGATGATCAAGTGAAAGAACAATTCAAAAAAAAGAAGATTAAAAAAAGAGGATGTTAGAACAATTGCACCCCATTCAATCCCTGAATAGCTCTGTTTCACCCCCAGGAGTACAGAGACACTAACTTGAATACAAAAGGCAGCAATAAAATGCAGAGAAAAAAAGGAGGCTCAGAAACTTCAAGGCTGATGTGAAACCCAAATCCATATTATGGATTAAGAACCTAAAATAACCGCAATAAAAATAGATTGTTAACATATAGTGCATCCAATTAATATTTTCCAATCATATCCAGAGTACTTCTATATGTCTTCTCTTCTCTGGTTCCCTTTCTTTCTTTCTCTTTTTTTTCTTATTACAAATAACCTTATATTGGTATCGGGGTACTGATTTAATATATGTATGTATTGCAAAACGATCACCATGATAAGTGTAGTTAACTTCGTCACTGCACATATACTGGTTCTTTTAATAACTTCCTTCACACTCCTCTTTTTTTATTTTTTATTTTATTTAATTTTTTTTAATAATAATATTTTTTATTATATTATGTTAGTCACCATACAGTACATCCCTGGTTTCTGATGTAAACCCTTTCTTCTTCCCTTTCTTCTACGGGATCTTCCTACTCCTCTTTCTTTAAATGCCCTGGGGCACCTGGGTGGCTGAGTCGGTTAAGCCTCTGACTCTTGGTTTCTGCCCAGATCATGAAGTCGTGGTTTTGGGATCCCTGCTCAGTGTGGAGTCTGCTTCAGATTCTTTCTCCCTTTCCCATCCCCTCTGCCCCTCCCTGCTTTCTCTCTCTAAAATAAGTACAATCTTTTTGTTTTTCCTAAATGCCTTTAAATGATTATCTAAACAAATTTCTAGACAGCAGACATTGGTTTCCAAAGAGTATTACAGGATTGTTAACAATGTAAAATAGGCATCTGATCTCCTTCTTTGAACTCTATTCTTTTTTTTTTTTTAAGATTTTATTTATTTATCTGACAGAGAGGAGACAGCCAGCGAGAGAGGGAACACAAGCAGGGAGAGTGGGAGAGGAAAAAGCAGGCTCCCAGCAGGGCAGGGAGCCCGATGCGGGGCTGGATCCCAGGACCGTGGGATCACACCCTGAGCCAAAGGCAGACGCTTAATGACTAAACCACCCAAGTACCCCTGAACTCTAATCTAACCCTTGCCTTTTAGCCAGATTGGGTGGTTTGGTAACTGAGGTCTAACCATCTTGCGGGCTTTCTCGGGTCCATTTTGTCACTCTCCAGCCATGTCCTCTCCACTTTGGTGTACATACAGATGCCATGTAGTTTCTAAGTCTAGCTTATACTCCGTCTCTACCATGAAACCATTCTTCTGCACTCCTGGGAGAAGCTGTCACTTCTCACAACTGCTCTAGCCATTGAAATCTATACAATTCCTCTGGACTACATCCCCAAGAGAAGACCGAGAAATACGTGGGCAAAAGGAACACAAGAATCTCAGAAAAGTGCTGTAATGGTTGTCCCTTGCTGCCTGAGGAAAGAGTTGGGAGAGGTGGCCGGGTAGGTGGATTTCCTCGTCTCCGTGGAGAATGTGTGGTTCTGAAGAGACCCAAGATAAATGGCTAGGCTGAACAAAAATGGACACGGTGTCCATAAACAGCAGTGAAGCTGGAATATCATTTGTAAGGAACCGTGGCAATGGCTAGTTGATCAGGGAGTCTCTAGGGCCACTGGGGCCCTAACCGATATATAGAAACCTCCTACATCTACAAAAACAAACTCTAGCTTTCAGGAATGAAGGCCTGATTGGAATCTCCCTAATGGGAAAGTCATTGCCTCTTGTTCAATTTCAAACCCTGAATCTGTTTGTGGCCCAGTATCTCTTGGATGAAGGGTAGGCCAGGTACACTTGAGGGGTGACTCCACCATAATACCTCAAATGTAGTAGAAATCCATTTCCTAGACCCAAAGACTTGTACTATATGTAATCTACTGGAACTTATGGGGAGCAGACTTATGGGGATCAGGTTTAATCTAAATCCATCATAAAGGTTGGCTCTAGTTCTTGCATATAGGTTTGGAATGGACACTTTTTTAGCAAAAGAACTCATGTTGGCTTCATGACCCATGGAATGAGGGCCCATTAAGGTAGAAGGAGTCAAGCCTCTTAAAACACATTCACCATTATTGATTAAAATCAATACCATATGCCTTAGACTATTTATGATTTAGTGCTACAATCAGAGACTTGGATGCAGGCATGGAGATTTCTCTAACACTGATGTTTAACTAGGTTGCTTGACCAGAGCTGTTAACATATGGGTCTTATATAAGAACAGATGATGACTCCAATAAAGATATAGTCCCTTTCTGGGAGAAAATAAACCCTGATTGAGAGCTATCATTCTGACAACTGGTTTTTATCTATCCCATTAAACACAGAACATCAGAAACAATTTTCTCTTACCTGGAAGCAATAGTTATACATCTTCCCTGCATTAACTCAGAGTTAAGCCAATTCTCCATCTTTGTATCATAATTAAATCTTTAAGCACCGTGATCATTTCACCCTTCTGCAGAATATCACACTGATCCATTTACTCATGGAATCAAGATAACAGGACCTGGTGAGCATGAAGTCCAAGAACCTTGAGGTAAGAAACCTAAGTGATTGAGCTAACATAGACATAAACCTCCTGAAAACGTACTCCAGTATTTGAAGGTCCAGTGATCTGGAACATACGATAATTTGTTGTACAATGTACTCATCATCTCTAGAAAGAGGCGCAGTGTCTGATAAGCCTCTGAATTTTGGAGGCAATTCATGTTGCATTAGGTATGCTGGCTGCCCCCATTTATGGAATAATCCATAATGGCTCTCAGCTTTGAATGAGGCCCAGGGAAAGACCCCCCTCTTTGGTTCTTCAGCTATTCTTGGCTTTGGTTCAATCATTTAGAACACTCGATCCAACAGATTCAGTGTGCTGTATGGAGTCTCTGGTGTTTGGGAGCAAAGCCACGCCCTCTGTGGAAGATAATCATTTCCTTCTAGAGGGAGAATTCTTGGTTTTGCAGCTGGATCCTGGTAGAGATTGATTACCTGGGTATCTATAGCAGGAGACTATGTGACTGAGCTTTTCTTAATGAATTCGTGTTCTCTTACTCACCAAGTCTTAGTGATGGATATGTTTACCACTCCACAGTGATCTCCATAACTGAATAGGAGTGATATAAACAGGACTTCACCCAAACAGGTCCTGAGAGTGTAAGTAAATGGCCTGAAAAAGTATAGTCACACTCTTAGAAGTTGTACTTCTAATTCTTATCCACACAAGTGGTATCGGGGCTCCCCAGTGACCAGTTGCTTGAGAGTGAATGAAATCACAAGGTCTGCTTTTTGTTTTGTTTTTTTTTAAATATTTTATTTATTTATTTATTTATTTATTTGACAGAGAGAGACAGCCAGTGAGAGAGGGAACACAAGCAGGGGGAGTGGGAGAGGAAGAAGCAGGCTTCCCAGTGGAGCAGGAAGCCCAATGCATGGCTCAATCCCAGGACCCTGGGATCACGCCCTGGGCCGAAGGCAGACGCTTAACGACTGAGCCACCCAGGCGCCCCACATGGCCTGGTTTAACATACATTTTCCTTAAGAGAAGTGAATTAGAAGTGGTTGTTATAGTATTTAAAACAATATTTAAGGTGGCTCCAAAGGACAATGGGGAAGGAAAATTTTCCCAGTTGACAAAATTGTGTGTGGGATCATCCATGTTTCCTGTAGGAAGTATGCAGACCTTCATTAGTTGCTGCATCTTGCCTAATGCTAATGTTACCTAATGATCAGATACTTGGAAGAGTTTAAGATTGGGGGATTGGGTTCATAGCAGCATTGTCCACAATAGCTAAATTGTGGAAGGAGCTGAGATGCCCTTTAACGGATGACTGGGTTAAGAAGATGTGGTCCATATATACAATGGAATATTTCTCAGCCATTAAAAAGAACAATTTCTCAACATTTGCTGCAACATGGACGGGACCGGAGGAGATTATGCTAAGCGAAATAAGTTAAGCAGAGAAAGACAATTATCATACGGTTTCACTCATTTACAGAACATAAGAAGTAGGAAGATCAGTAGGAGAAGAAAGGGAAGAAGAAAGGGCGGATTACAGAAGGGGGAATGAACCATGAGAGACTATGGACTCTGGGAAACAAACTGAGGGCTTCAGAGGGGAGGGAGGTAGGGGAATGTGATAGGCTGGTGATGGGTAGTAAGGAGGGCACATATTGCATGGTGCACTGGGTGTTATACACAAGTAATGAATCATGGAACTTTACATCAAAAACTAAGGATATACTGTATGGTGACTAACATAATATAATAATAAAAAAGATCGGGGGATTGGTAACAGGAAATTTGAGTTTTCTCAACAAGGCAGGTGGACAACTCAAAAAAAAAATATTCAGGGACTATGTGTGGGAATGGATATTAAGGGTGTGGGACATGGTGGAAGTAACATAAAGTCGGATTCAGGGTGATTGTATTGATACGTGTCCACCAAGCAGAGATTCTGGATTTTAGCTTTGCATTTTGAGAAATTAGAAAATGCTCTAAGAGTCTGGTTGGTTGGGGGTGGGGGCGCCAAGGTTGCTCAGTTGGTTGTGTCTGACTTTTGTTTTCAGCTCAGGTCATGATCTAAGGGTCCTGAGATCGAGCCCCATGTCTGCTTCTGCACTCAGCACAGAGTCTGCTTGGGATTCTCTCTCTCCCTCTGCCTTCTCTCTCAAATAAATAAATCAAACCCTGTAAGAGTTTGGTTGGTTGGTTGACTGAAACGTGTCAACAGGTGTTTTACACTAAATGCAGGTGAAATGGCAGAATTGTCTTGGTATACTCTAAAGGAGGGTATCCAAAGGCTTATAGAAATTGGGAGGTTAGAATGAATTGATTATGTATGACCTGCTCTCTCAACCTGGGAAGGTAAGAAGATGTACCCTTTATGAGTGTGGGAAATATATTTGAGAGAGCAGTCCCACCATCCTTAAATAGGTCTGTGAGCCAAACTGTACTGGAACTGCTGCCAGTAGGATGTTAGCTGTGGGTTTAATCCTTGTTTGCTTGTTTGTTTTAAAATTTTATTTATTTGAGAGAGAGAGAGAGCACACACACAGAGGGAGAGGGGGAAGCAGACTCCCTGCTGAGCAGGGAACATGATGAGGGACTGGATCCCAGGACCCTGGGGTCATGACCTGAGCCTAAAACAGGCACTTAACTGACTGAGTCACCCAGGCGCCCCTGTTTGTTTGTTTGTTTGTTTTACCTAAACAGAGTTGTCAGTTAGAACTTAATCCTTTACTTTCTATACTATGATTTTTCCTCCAGCCAGCATCTCAGCTCTTGAAATAGTTTTAGCCAAGCCTGAATTCCAAGAAGGTCTGAGCTCTTGGTGATTCCAATCTTTCTGGAATTAGCTTTTACCCAGTCAGCAACATACCTGAATCTTCAGGGATCCTTTGTCAGAGGAGCGGAATACATGGCAATATCAGTGACTCCCATTTGATACAGCGTCTCACTTACTCTTCACTGAAATCAGTGCCTCGGTCATAGATACTGTTGGCACAGTAGTTGGGACAGACTTTCAGCAATTCTCAAGTCCTGGAAAAGGGAGAATCTTCTCTTGCCTCTTCCAGCTTCTGGATTTTCCAGGCTTTCCTTTGCTTTCAGCTGCATCGCACCCATCTCTGGCTCTGTTTGACATCCCCTTGTCCTTTGCGTATCTATGTTTCTTCTTTTTCTGTCTCTTATAAAGACACTTGTCTTTAAGTCCCATCTAGGTAATCAGAGTGATCTCAGTTTAAGGTTCTTAATTACATCTGCACAGACCCTTTTAACAAACAAGGTCACGTTCCACACGTTCAAGGGGTTAAGAAATAGGAATATCTTGGGGTGCCTGGGTTCCTCAGTCGGTTAAGTGTTCGACTTTTGTCCTCAGCTCAGGTCTTCATCTCAGGGTCATGAGTTCAAGCCCTGCATCGGGGCATGGAGCCTACTTAAAAAAAAAAAATAGGCAGATCTTTTTCAGGGAGCTACCATTCAACCCAGTATATTCATCCATTATTTTTCTATCAATAGATCACTCCACTTTGTTGCTGACTAGTATTCCACTGAATAGATATACCACTATCTGTTTTTCCATTTGTCTTTTGATGGACATTTAGATTGTTTCCAGTTTATGGCTATTGAGGGAAAAAATGCAGCTCTAAACATTTGTGTGTGAGTCTTTGTGTGGACCTGTGTTCTCATGTCTCTTGTGTAAATGCTTAGGAGAAGATACTGTCTGCAGATCTCCTGAGCTTTCTCTCTTCGAAATTTCTCTCCTGCAAATTCTCCATACCTTGTCCTACCTGTAATCCCATGTGTCTTTTCAACTCTTGGAGAGTTGCTAGGCTCTGTTCAAGACTTCGTCTCCACAGTGCACCCTGGAGAGTCCCTCTACATACTCCTTGGGTAATCACAGGGCTCACGTGTTTGTTTCTCGGCTCTTAGGGGTCACTGTCTCATTCTACCTGTTGTCCAATGACTGACCACTCCTGTTTCATATACTCCATCTGTGTTTTAGTTGTTTAACACAGGAGACTAAACTGTTAACCTGCTACTCCCTAGTGTCTGGAAAAATACACTCTGCCCTTACCCTGTATTTTATTCTTTTGATTTAGAAGGCTATTTTCCTACGGAATTTAAGAAATAAAACTGATGAACACAGGAGAAGAGGGAGAAAAAGAGAGGGAGGCAAACCATAAGAGACTCAACTCTAGAGAACAAACTGAGGGTTGATGAGGGGAGGTGGGTGGGGGGTGGGCTAGATGGGGGTAATAATCATGGGTATTGGGGGGGCACCGGTTGTGATGAGCATTGGGTGTTATATGTAAGTGGTGAATCACTAAATTCTACTCCTGAAACCAAAAAAAGAGAAGGATATTTTCCTTAACGGACAAGGCAGACAAAACTAAATTTAAACATTTACATTAATTTTTTCAGGCTCCAAACATTTTGCCATACCTTTTAGAAATAGTTTAATAATTTAGAAAACCTTGCCACAAACGTATTTAACATTATTACTATCATGCAAGGAAAAGCTCAGCTCATTCTAGGATTGTGCCTTCCTGACAGTTTTTACGGGTTTCTACACCCTACGGTGTACGTGAGTGTGTGTGTGTGTGTGTGTACACGTGCTCACATGCCGTTGTGTGTGCATGCATGAGTATGTGTACTGTTTTATTGTAGGTTTTAAAGGGAAAGGAGATTTATACTTCACAGGGACATCTCTTTACTGAATTTTCTTTGTTGAATTATTAGTAATTTTCTCACTAATATGAAATACAGAGTAAGATTTCATTTGAAAACCTTTCAAACAAAACAGCATGCTCACTGTATTACAGCTCATTATTTGGTTTGATTATATACATTAGCAAATTTCCTGGGAAAAATACCCAAGGCCTCACTAAAATTGGCTCTTATTGTTTCTGAAGATAATTTCTAATGTAATATCTTTGGAATATTCTTGTGAGACATTAAAAATGAACATTCTCCCGGGAAATCTAGAATCAATTCATATTTTCCATACCCCAAACAGTAGTAGTTTAAATAAGATTACTTGAATGTATTTATGGAATCTGAAAGAAAGAAGTACAAAATCAAATCTTTGAGCTGTGATAAATTATTGATTAAACTATGGGTATGTATCTGTATGTTTGAGCGTACACATACATGTTAGTAAATATATATACACTCATATATAAGTCGGTAGATACTTACAGAAATAATATGCGACATAAATGTTTAAAATAAATACCTTATAACATTTATGATGACAGCTATATAAAATACATCATCTATATAGGTAAATCTGAATATACATATAATTAATCTAAATGATATGTGTTGGTGTATTAAGTATAAAGATTATAGTTCTTTGATACTCTGCAAGTTTGCCCCTTGATATGTTTTATTAAACAATTGGAAGAATGGAGTTAACCAAAATAAATTCTCCCCAAAATACTTGCTTGAAACTAGTTTACTGTTTTATTTTTATTTCTTTAAATATTTTATTTATTTATTTGACAGAGAGAGTGAGAGATAGAGACAGAGAGCACAAGCAGGGGGAGCAGGGAGAGGGGGGAAAATAGGCTCCCTGCTGAGCAAGGAGCTCAATGTGGGGCTCGATCCCAGAACCCTGGGATCATGACCTGAGCCAAAGGCAGGCGCTTAATAGTAGGTGCCCCTACTGTTTTATTTTTAAAAATAAAGTTCACAACTGAAATTACTCACATGATATAGAACACATGACTCAATGTGACCAACTGAAAGTGTCACATGTGAATATTAAACTGAGACCTGACTTTTTAGTAACATTCTATGTACTATTCTATATGCCATTCATCAAAAATTTTTGCAAGAGATCTCTTACTGATTAGAATTTGTTCATCTGTCTTATATTTCGGAAACATTTTAATTGTAAATTTATTCTTATTAAATAAACTCATCCTGAGTTTTAGGATATCCTTTTCCTAAGTTTTAGATGGTTGTCTTCCACCAACATAATATATATTTACTGCCTATTTCCAAGTGATTAGCTATTCCTTAAGCATCTAGATTTAGATAAATAATTATTTCTTTCTTTAACCACCTTTCTGCTGATTGTTGAATGAAATTCTTACTTTTAGGTTTTATACTTCAAACTCGATCCTTATCACCTGTTAGATAAAATGGGACGCCCATGTGTCTACTACTGTGTAACTTTACAGACATTTGTGCATGAACAAGCACAATAAATTTCCACTCCCACACATCGGATGCCTGAGCAGATGTAGATCTGAGACTGTTGTGAAGAAATAACAAGTAATGAAACAGCTAACTGGCCTTCTATGGGGTTAATGACACCCCCTCCCGTGGCTGCTGGATGTCTGCAGGGTGAAGAGTAAAAACCTCTCAATGCTAAGCATGGCGTGTACAGCCCTCCATGAGGTATCCCATCCTTGCTTCTCCAGCTCATTGCCAGGCTTCTCCTCCCCTGCATTCATCACCCTAGCTGGAGTCAAAGATTTCAAGTTTCTGGAACATTCTATATGTCTATCCCTCTGCTGAAAAAGCTCTCCCAAACCTTGGGTCCTCCTCCTTTCACTTCACTTGTCTTGCTCACCCTGGGTGAGAGCAATTCCCTAATAGAGTGTTTTGTATAGGATTCATTCATTCTGGCTCTTCCTGGCTAAGTTCCCAAATTTCAGTGTAGAAACACGGTTCACACTTGGCATGTGAAAGAATGGTCCCGGCAGCTGGAATATTTGTCTCCCTTGACCTTCATCTAAATCTTCAGAGGACTGTCATCTCCAGGCCTGGCAGCTTTTTCAGCCCCTCCCCCCCATCAAGAAAGAACAGACAGAAATGATGAAAAAATATGTTTCAGTAACAAGTGAGTATGCTATAATCCAGAATCCGAGCGACCTCATTTCTAACATTTGGAAAGTTTCTTAAATCATTGAGCTAATGATTCCCACCTCTAATGAAAGCTCAAATTCCCACTTGAAATTCTCATTGGAATTTTACATCCTCAGTCCTTTCTGATATGTAAGGACTAACTTATCATCTGCCCCATCATCAAACCTGTTTATCTGTGTCTATTTGTTTACAGTCCCAGGCAGGGCTCGGCAAAAGCGCGTTACACAGGCAGTCCTATCCAATGGTTTCCAGCCAACTGCCGTGAATAGTGGGGGACTTCTTGGCCCCTCTCTCGAATCCCTCCTTCATCAGGCAAACCCCCAAAGGGGGAAGTGCTGTCCGTAAGAGCAACTGGAATCCATCCACTCCCCCCTCCTTTATCTCAAATTATGGCTGACGATGCCTCTTCCCATTCTTCTCTGTTTTTCTTTACTTCTCCTTCAAAGTACGGCTGCTTATGTTATCCACTGGAGGAGGTTAAGTCCCCACACTTTAGCAAGCACCTGTGGGACCACTGCTCTCCAACAAGCAGCGTTGAAGGGTACTTTTCCCACTTCTTGTGGGAGCACACATCTTTAAATCAAGCAGCCTCAACCTCCCCTCTTCCCCTCCGTTAAGATGCCGGCATAGGAAGCGCCTCTTGCCTTGGTCCTGTTGTTGCTCAAATTCAGTGTCACAGCTTTAGTCTCCCACTCATGTAGTCAAGAGCCCAGGGCATGTCTTAGAGGCTTCGTCCATCTTGAGGCTGGAAAGGGCCCAGGACTCAGGCATGAGTGGGACATCCTGCCAGCCTGGAAAAGTACAGGGTACAAAATAATAATTATGAATATTGTTGCTAGCAAACATCTTGGTGCGTATCTTCACAGATATCCAGAAGAGCATAAATATAAAATATTAATAACTCTACAGTAAAAAGACTACAAAACAAAGTGTAATTTTTAATTTTAAAGCGTTGCTATTCATATATTATATAGTAAAAATGCATATGAAATAATTAGATCCAATGAATTATTCAATAAAGATGAAAAGTATAGGAGTTTTTAAGGATCTATGATTTAAAAATAAAGGTTGTTAGTTTAACCAGACTTAATTATTTCATTAAATATTTAAAGCAAAATATATACTAAATTATATTTGGATTTAAAATAGTTCTGTTTTTAAAAGTCTGTAACCATTTTGTACCAAAAAAAAAAAAAAACCCAAAAATCTAAATAAATTTGTTTTCACGCATGTGATATCTTGCTATTTTTTGTTTTGTTTATCTTGGAAATAAATTACCAAATTCTGTAACCTGAATTAAAATTTTTCGTTATCTATTTAAACAGCAACATAATTGGTATTTTACAGATACAATAAATATGATTGTTTAAAAATAATTTATTTCATATATTCACTTAAATAATGGTAGCATGTAATTTTCAAACATTATCAACATTTTTGAGAGATATTTCTCCACATTTAGTAGTGATAGTTTAGCATAATTTAATGATAATACATGGACATATTTACCCAAACTCAAATTTTCCACATTGCTGTGTAGTGAACACATAGCTTAGCGATTGCTGTCGTTGTATTATTTTTGAATAGGAAGGCTAAGGCGATAATATGCAGCTATAAAACATAAAGCTTTTTTTACTTCTGTTATATATCAGAACTTTTCCTAATTTATATCTCTAGGCAAGGTTAACACCATAATGATTTTTAACATTAACCTTAGGATTCAATAAAACTCTATCACAATCACAGAGACACAAGTATTTTTAAGAAGAGAGAAAAGGAAAATCAATCAGGAAAAGAATGATTTTATCAGGTATAAAAAGTATATAACACCTGGGTCCTATTAATTTTATCATTTTTAATTATTTTCAAAACCTAAATGCCATGTTCATCGATAAAAGTTAGGCAGGAAAAGTAAGCAGGTTAGTTGTTCCGCATCTATTATTAATAGCACATGCATTTTAAACTATGGGTGGCATAAACGTAAAAAGTAAATTAGCGCGGTCAAAGAACCCCACATGAAATGATTTTTCTCAAGTTGATCTAGCTTGTGTCTAAAACACTTTCCAGATAACTATGTGCTTAGTCATTTATGTTTTTTAAAAGGCAATATTTAAGGTAAGTACATCCTGTGTGTAACAGGTGCAACTGATAGGGCAGATCTAATAGTACATTTATAGACAAGTTTTATTTCAGAATTTATGTTACATCTTGAAAAATGACATTATTGCATCGCTTTTCTTTATCCAACATGAACAGCTCAATAACCTTGATGGGATTTAATCTTTGAACCGCTTCATAATCCATTCCTCTAGATTACTTCAAGTGCTAAGTTATATCACTCTGACACGATGCTCTCCTAATTGTGTGACAGGTATTCAGTATAGTAGAAAGTGCACCCAGTAATCACAATGCTTTTCCTGGGCGTGCATCCTAAGATTAAATTGTTAATACCAAGCTCACGATGTGGTCAACAAACTTCAGAGGCCATGTGGTGGATAAGATCTTGCATGGTCTACACCAGCCCCTGGTGACAGGAGGTGTGATTTGGTGGTGGCTGATGTATAGCCATGATGACGATCTCTGAAGGGGGTATTTTAGGAAACCCTTGGCTTGATTCCTTCTCCATAGTAGCACTTCTGAATTCGTGGGTGTCATTTATTTGGGTCAGTTATGGTGAGTGGCAAACGCCAATAGGAGGATGAAGCAATGGCATCCGTGCCTTAAGGCATGCTGTGCAAAGGGAAATTCAACCATCTTTATGCCAAGGAGACGCATAAAAATCCCATGATATTTAAGCCTGTCAGCACCTTCTCCACTCTCTGCCCCTACTAGCACATCAGCCAGCCAATGGGTAAAAATCCCACAGCCTGCATTTCCCTGTCAGTACAGACTTAATATCCAAACACTAGTTTGGATACAGCCATCTTACTAATTAATAGTTCTTCTCCTCGTTTCTCCTGGTCTCTGTTTATTTCTTAATTTAAGCATTATAAAATCATTTAATTAAAGAGTTCATTCCTATTTGTTTCATGGTACTCATGCCACTGTACTCTCCAAGCAGTTGTAGACAGACAAAGGATATTATTAGGTGTCACGTTAGAAAATGTGTTTTCTAAACTGTATTTGTGAATCACACTGTATTGTCAAGTAATGAAATCATATGAGAGTTTGTCCGTGGAGATGACTGATTAGAAGGAAACATTACACACATTGTGTGTATGTGAGAGAGAGAGAGAGAGAGAGAGAGACAGAGGGAGACATGCTGAGATAAAAGAGGGCCGAGCCCCACTTTCAGGAGGGACTACTGAAGCACTTGCTCTCCAAGTTCATGGCCTCATTATCTCTCCCTTCCTCTCTCCATCTCTAGCCTCCCCTTGCTCCAGTTTATCTTGCACACCTGTGCCACGGTGCCCTTTCTAAAATGCAAATTCGATCTTGCTTCTCTCCAGCTCAAGGTCTTTCAGGATAAAACAACACTTTCTCAGCGGGCTTCCAACCTAATGTTAGCCATCTCTGGTTTATAAGCTCCCCTCTGGCCAGACCCGGCTCCCTGTGCTTTCCAGAACACTGCTCATCACCAGCCTTTGCTCATGCCATTGCTCTGCCTGACCCTTATCCCTGCATTGCTGATCATTTCATCCTTGGTGCCACCATGGCGCTTGCTTCTGTGAATTGCAAGGATTTGTATCCCGTCCTCATCTGTCCCTCCCATTAGAGGATATGTTTCTTGGATGAAAGCCCTCTGTGTTTATACTTCCATCCTCAGTGTCTAGGGCATAGTAAGTGATCTCTAATTTTTTTTAAACGACTGATTTAAATATTTGCAAATGTTTTCTGGATAAATAAAATAAACTGTCTAATATAGGTCACTAGACAAAAACATCTCAGAAAAAAAATTATTCTCAGAAAACATACACCAGGGGCTGCTGGGCATGGTGTAATCTCTGTGAACAGCTCCTTCTACAGCTGATTTTTATTTTGATCTTGAAAATATTCGCTTTGCCATCTTTGAGTTAAGGGACTGGAGCTCCTGGAATGGACTGCCCTTTAGAAGGCTAATTAATACAGGAAAGTGCTATAGTATTCCTCTTTGCCCATTCTTGTTTTTTCACCAGCAGACTAATATTTCTTGAGTAAATAATGTATTTTGTTCTGGGGATGTGGAAACATCTTTACAGCCTCACTTAGCAACAAGCACATGCGAGGTCATCATTGTTTAACAAAGGAATGGAGGAACAGGCAGAATCCGAGGGTGGAGGTCGCTTTAACTCATGAGCAGGAAGGAATAAGGGCATGTACATCTCACGCCCCTTTCTCCTTTGCCAATGCTATAGAAAACCCTACTGATGCCGGTCTGGAAATGAGGTGAGAGTCATCAAGGAGGGATGTCAGGAAGGACAATAGAGCTGGAGGGGAGTGGATCACAGTGTCTCACAGAGAATTCTCTTGAAGGGCAGGAGCTCTATGGCCAAGTCCAGGCCATGTGTAACAAGATAATAATTTGAGGACTTTTTATTCTCATGTTAGAGAAACTTACAAAAGAATCTTTCAAGTTACCCCCAAGCACACAAAGGTCACCTCCATGGTGGGTAATCTCATGGCATTAAGAACATCACAGTTTTAGTCTAAAGCATTGGCAGAAAAAAAATGGGAGGGGGTGGCCAATCCATTTAGAAGCTTGGTGCAATAAGGTTTTTAAGATACACAACTTTGGTCTTATAAGCAGTTCTTTGGTAGTCTTAAAGGACAGCCTCACCTAGAGATGCTAAGCTTTATATGAAATAAAGATAGAAAAGTAATCCCAGGGAAAAGATGTTACCTGACAGGTTAGAAGAAGCCAAGACAGAAGACGTAAGGATTACCCATAGCCCCTTTAAAGAACAAGGGTTTCACCCTCTAGTTTCTTCTTTGGTTTATCTAATCCACAAAAAAACGAAAAGATGTCTGCTTTTCCCTTGTACCTTGAGTAAATCATTTTCCCTCTAAATATCAGTTAAATCCCAGCACGAAACAAATGAATTTGAATTTAAAATAACACCGTGAACCAGCACGGGGTCAGCTGCTGACACAATGGGGTAGGGGGGCTGATGCTGAACTTGCTGATAATGCTGTCACCTGGTGTATATGTTGACATTGAGACTGATGAGAGGGCAGGCATGGATATATCAAAGAGGTTAGCAATAATAAAAAGTAACAGGAGCACATAAGAGAGTAGAGGAAAAGCTACAAACACCACAGCTATACAGTCACATAGGGCATAGGCTTCTTACATTTTGACCCACTGGAGTTATTGAATGCTGATACGAGGCACACATGCACATAGAGATGAGGAACAAATTGGAGATGGCAAGAAGTTCACCTTGCTCACCTCTAAAACTCGAACAAAAGGAATTAAAAGGCTGGGGCTCACGGCTTATTAAAGATACTATATTGAAAAGGATTGGCCTTAGTCACTAAGGGACGTGCCTGAAAACCATGCTTAGTAGCAGGGTCTTAGGGCTCAAGAAGAGGGGAAATGTACAGTGATCTTAGATTATAAATACAAGCTTTTGCATATTAATGGATATTGATTATCTTCCACGTGGAAAATTCTCAAGAACGCAAAAATCTTATTTTGAATTTAAAATATATAGGGAAGAGGTTTTGGCTGAAGTTTCCAACTCTTTGTAATGAGAGTAGAAGGAAAGCAGATGCTTGAAATATTTAAGAGGACAAATTGTTTTCGAACATCCCAAGAACCTATGTAGTCATTCTCATTAAAAAAAAAAAAAAAGTGTATGCTAATTGCAAAAAACTTTTAACCATTTATTACTGAACACACTATAGCAATCTCTTTGAGAAAAGGAAATGGTGCCTTATTTTGAGATGGTATAAGGTCCTGAAAATGCTACTACTTTGTTTTAACTCAATTTTGCATTAGAAAAGTTAATTGGCGGGGCGCCTGGGTGGCACAGCGGTTAAGCGTCTGCCTTCGGCTCAGGGCGTGATCCCGGCGTTATGGGATCGAGCCCCACATCAGGCTCCTCTGCTATAAGCCTACTTCTTCCTCTCCCACTTCCCCTGCTTGTGTTCCCTCTCTCGCTGGCTGTCTCTATCTCTGTCCAATAAATAAATAAAATCTTTAAAAAAAAAACAGTTAATTGGCTTAGACAGGTTTATCCCAATTGGTTTAAGATGTTGTGATTTTGCTATTTACTTAAGAAACAGTTCACAGATTTTGTGATTGTTTTCTAGAATTTGTACAAGCCTGTAAGTGGGAGGATCTCTACTAAAATATTTAGACCATCAAGGACTCAATGGTATTTTTTTTCTCTTTCTCTGTAAAGAAAAACCAAAAGAGATTCCAATAAACAAAGAGTGTGGTGATGCTTTAAAATAAGCAGGGTTTATAAAGAACGTTCACTATTTGTCTGATAAAGGTAGACCTTCCCAAAGTGTGTGTCCTGGTGTTGTCAAGTATGTTGGAATCCGCAGCAGAATGTTTACACTCAAATATTTCACATGGATACAGAGAATCATTATTGTTGCTTCTATGAGGAAAAAGTGCATCAAAGTTGTAACCATTACAACAACAGCAAAAACTATTTAATTGACAATTTCTCTTGTGCCTGTCCACTCCTTTCCATTTGCATGTTACATTAAAGAGCTCTTCACTACTAGACTATTAAAATGACTGAACTGGCCTTTTGTGCCCCATTGCTAAATGATCTTCAAGTGTCACCTTCATCATACCATTGCCCTGCTCAGAAGCTTTCCAAGGTCTGAGTTCCTCAGCCCACTGAGAGAGCAACCCCTGGGCGAACTGGGCTGTCTTCCTTTCATGCCTCCTGCTCCCGACATAGTTCGTTCAGTCCAGGAGGATTGCTCACTGCCCTGGACGTGACGCTGCTCCCACTTGTCTCCATCCCTTAGGACTGCTTCAGGACAAATACACACACATACTATCTCTCTCTCTCTCTCTCTCTCTCTCTCTCTCTCTCTCTCTCTCTCTCTATATATATATATATATATATATGGAACAACATAAGACACATGAGATCTCACCAGATCTCAGATTACATCTATGGCTTTGTTGGGAAAATAATAAAGAGAGCTAAGAAACATATTTTCAGCTACAAGAAGAAAACTCTGTGTGTGTGTGTGTGTGATATGATTTTGTTCATTGAAAAGTTTCTGGAGAAAAACAGTAACATATATGTCCATAATTACTCAAAATTCTCATCTTCAATATTTTTATGTTATTCACTCTCTTGAGGCAGATTAGGGGCATACTCAAAGAAAGCTCACTCATAGGCTGGACTGATGCTTTTTTGTCTGAATTATAAAAGTAGGTACTCCTTGAGGTTCATCAACGGCGTCATTCTTTTGTAGCAGAAACTGCTACAAAACTCATCTGGCCATTAATAACACATGTCTGCCATTGTGTCCCAGCCCTACATGGCCAGATTGCATATGGCCGCCCTTCTGCATATGGCCGCCCTTCTGCATATGGCTGGGCTGCAGAGGAAGTTCACAGGATCAGAGCATGCTACAAACAGCAGGGGGGCCAAGAGAAGGGAGGCACTGAGAAGGAACATCTGGGCGTGCTATCACAGAAGCAGGATGGCATATTCTCATGAGTTACATCGGCCTATTTTATTTCTCACCCCTGCTACTACTTTATTAAAAAAAAGAAGGCAAGTTATTTACTCAATCGATCAGATTTTTCTTTGAAGAAGATCCTAACTCTTGAATTTAGGCTATTGGGAGATAGGTACCTTAATATGAGATCATTTAAAGCTATTAATTTCCTACATTTAAAGAAATTCTGAGAATGTCCACATTCTTTAATCTTTCCTACAACTGATCATCCTCCAGCTGCACCAAATATATCAAAGGACTTAGCTTCTTTCTCCTTTTGACCCAGGACCTCTCTCTCCTTTAAAAAATCTTGATAATCATTGACCTCCATGAAGCATGTTTCAACTTTAAACTCATTTTAGATGTTTCAAAAAAAAGATGATTTGAAGATAAGTGCAATGTAAATTCTTTTTAACTCCCACTCACTCAGTTTTTAGGGAACAACAACAACAAACAAACAAATTTAAAAAAATAATCTAGAGTAATGGTAGGAAAAAAAGAAAAAAAAAAGGATGGAGCAGTAAGAACGGTGGGAATTTTTAACTAAGCAGAAAGTAGCCCCAAACGTGTATTCCTGGGAGTGGACTCTTTAATGGGATTTTAAGTATTTTTTTTTTAAACAAATACCCTACGTATAGGGAATTAAGTAACCAAAGAGAGAATTTAGACCTAAGCAGACATAACAAGCCGCAGTGAATTCATCAGAACTTTCACACAAGCCTTTGTGGGCAGTTGGCCAGGCCCCGCGCATTATCTGCGGGACTCACTGAGTCACTGCCGCTAATGGAATTTAGCCCCTGTTTGTTGTTGCCATGGCGATGCGCTATTCGGAGGCATGTCATGTTCACAGATCAGTAGCAGCAGCACCGTCGCAGACATACAAGTGCTCTCAGCTTTTGACCATCAACAGGAATTCACTCCGCAGTCAGTCTGTCAGGAAGGAAGTCGCTACGGTGAAGGAGCACCAGCGCTGGGACGGCCAACCCTTCCTTCTTCCTTTGTCACCGCGGCGCTATTATCATTAAAATAACCTTGAATTTTCATGAATTCACTCATTCACAAACACTGTCAAAGAAGGTGCAAGAGTTCAAGAGAACCCAGAGGGTCAAAGAGAGGACTAGTTTTAAATCTGTGCCTATTGAACCTGGAAATGACATCGTCTGTTAGATATAATCTTATTCTTACCATAGCAAATCAAATCGTGCTGACTGGCACCAACAGCCAAGGCGATTCAGCACCATGAAAGGTGACTGGGAGCAAAGGGGTCATATCCTTTGTGGCACTGCTCTGAGAAATAGACACAGACATGTGTGGGAATATTCTACAAAGAATAGATTTCTCCCCAAAGTGAAAAGCAAATCCTGCCAGCAATCTATAAAGGGAGTGGGTATTCTATGCTATGGATATATTCAGATTTCAAACCAAAGGTATAATTACGAGGCTTTTAAGATCTAAAACGTTAGAACAAGTCACAGGTATTGTGCAAGATGTTCTCATTTGTACAGAAGAAGTGATAAAGGGTAAGGCAAGATGCATTTTGAGAAAGGTATTTTTCCTGGTTGGAAATATGCTTTTTATTAAATTAGGGATAATTTTCACGAAGCGTAAAATATGCGAGTAAATCAGGCACACTGAAAAACACTTCTGTAAATGTTTATCTGTGTTGTCCAATACAAAGTCCGGGGTTAATTATGGCAATCCAGCTTCACATTTCCTCGAGATTCTCTTTTATGTGGGGGCCGTGCTGCTGGTCCAGAACGTGGGCAGCTGGAGACAGTAATAACACTGCACCATGCTGCTCAGGGAATCGCAGCGGAACTTGGTTCTAGGGGTAGAAACATGAAATCAGAATCAAGACTTCCTGAATTAGGAAATCAGTCCTGCTGGTTACTCTGTGTGTGTGTGTGTGTGTGTGTGTGTGGAATGGGGTGCATTGCGCAGGACAGGGAGGTAAGGAGAAAGAACTTCTTAATCATGTTAGTTTCTCTCCTGGTCCAACAGTTCAAGGACAGTATTTTGCCGGAATTTGATCAGAATTTAAGGTTGCACGACCCTGTTTTCCTGCAGATTCCTGAACTGAGGTTAATCAGAGAGCAAGCCTGCGGGGAGGCAGCCTGTATCACTCACGCTGTGTTTAAGAATGATATGGCGAAGCTTTGTCCTCTGCCTATCTGGGCCATGTGGTCCAAGAAAGGGAAGCGTATTGAAAAAACAGACAGTAGAGTCATCCCATTATGGCTATGATTATGTGAGCTTCAAAGAAATGATACTGAATACCTCAGTGGGAGCATAAACACTTAACATTAATATTAACAAAACCATAGACAATTAAAAATGGCTTGGCAGACTTCTTTCTTCCATGAAACTTGGACAGTGGAACCCTACAACCCTAGGAATGCTTACTCTGCTTTAGATAAAGAGAAATCCAAGGGTAACTAAGTCTCTCACACATCATATGCTGCTTTAATTTTTAATGTGCAACTAAATTATCAGATTAAATGACATGTGTGTTAGTCTCAGATGTGATTTTCACTGCATCCTGTAATCTCTAACACCGAGGCCACTGAACTATAGGTAAATGGCCTCAAAATGAAGACAAATAAAGCAAAAAAGAAACACAGGAGAAATGAAAAGATAAAGGAGTTTTGAAAGGTCCGGTCACCTAAGAAAGGCCAGAAAGGGTGAAAGATACAGGCCTGGGACAGTGTGGGTAGGAAGAAAAACCAAGGGATTCTACCTTGCTGATATCGCACAAAGGGATCCGAAGGAAAAGATGGCCATGAGAACGGAACCTATTGAATCCGTGTCAGGGGAGAGCCCTTCACCCATAGGAAGCTTGCATTAGGCGCTCTCATATCCTGAATCCTGAATCAGTATCACGTTTAAGAAACGAAAAGAAACAAACAAAAAACACCCATTTTAAGGGCTGAGAATTGAGGGAAAAAAGTGGTATTTTTGTTTGTTCTTGGTTTTGTTTTGTCTTCAGCACCTTGCCCTTTGTTGTTGGACTGAAGAAAGCTCATTAAATAGGTATGGGGGGGGGGGACCACTACCATCTACCATGCCCATGGTTACCCTAGGGGCCCCCATGGAGCCCAGGTTCCAGAGAAGCTCCAGAAAAACATTCATGCTGTCTCCGTCACCCAGGACTGAGGGGGCTCAGGTCCCTGGGGCCATGGGAAAACCACAGGTGCTAGTTGAGAGTCACTACAAGTCTTTCTTCCTCACCATCCACAGTTCCTGGGTAACAACCCACTGCCCAAGCCTTGCGGTGGTTATCACTCAGGATCACTCACTTACCACAAATACGTGGGTGGTGGGTGGGAAGATAGAGGCATTATTAGATCCATATCTAATATTAGTCATAATCTGTTTACACAGTGTCCTAAATCAAGACCGGCTGCATAAGTCATAGGGCCCAGTGCAAAATGGAAATACAGGGCCCCTTGCTCAAAAAAAAAAAAAAAAAAAAGGAAAAAATTTTTTGCTTCTATGGCCAATCTCTGCCATTCTGTCTCTTTCTTAATCTGTAGTGGTCATTTTTTATTTGGCAATCTAACCTGTGCTCCCATGGACACAGGAACAACTACAGGGTGAAAGCAGCTGCTTGTGGTCCCACCCTCCACATGCCTGGACCCCTGCTGGGGCAGAAGGTAGGGGAGCAAGGGAGTGGGCAGCGGAGGACCCACCCGGGGGAGATGGGACTGCACAGGAGGTGAGATTCCAAGGCGCCAGCACAGGTACCATTATCCCATTCCACTTAAGAAAACACAAAAATCAAAGATAAAATTATGACGAATTTCAAGATGGCGTCCCCAGAGCTTTCAACCAAGAGTCGTTCCTTTTCCATATGACCCCACGGGGCCCAGGAAGCTGGCCCCTGCTCTAATGCAAACGACCCTATGTATTTTTGGACTAGTTTTCAGGATTCAAATGTTTCTCTTCATGTGTTGAGAAATAGTAAGAACAAATACATGCAATATTCTTCATTGAAATGGATTCGGGGGACTATGTTGGCTGTTTCAAGTTTCCCAATTTTGTCCTCTGCTAACACACACTGAAATTTTAAAGACATAAATCGTACACTTACGACAGATGATGTGGTGGGGGTACAATGTTTAGAACACGCACTTCTTCAGATTATTCAGATGCCAGGATGTTTTAAAACCAGTTAGAACTTCATGTGGGATCACCTATCAGCAGCCACGTTGCCAGGCATTGCTCTTTATTCTTTGTTGTTCAGATCAATTTTCCACTACTGCCAGCAATTTTTTAAAAGTTGTCAAAATAATTGTTCCTTGATAATATCTACCAGAAGCATTTATGCTCTCATACACAAATTAATAGAAGCCATTGGGGAAGCCTCTCTTAGCTGGAGTGTCATTGCATGAACAGTGTTGCTGAGAGTCACGAAGCAAAGCGAGCATTGCGCGTGGTTAGCCCAAGAATGAAATCACGTCACAGGAAATAAAAATAAAATCAAACCTGTTAGAGATTACAAGCAAGAGGCGGTGCATATTTTCCCACGCTCAATCCAATTACTTGATTGTCTCCGGATTTTTAAAAATTTCATCTTATAAATGCTTTCTCATAGTCATTTGGTACCAGCATATTTATGCTCACTTTTATCCAACACAGGCTGCAAATATGCCCTTCACTCGACCCAGTCTATTAATTTTGAAATGCCTAAAGCCGAAACTGACAGCAGAAGGAAATCTTTCTGGGCTGCAGCTCCAAACTACTGGAATAGAGCTACCTGCTTCCGTAAAAATGCACAGCCACATGACTTCTCTTTCAGGACATGTTAAACTTTCTGTAGGACGGGGGAAAGATAAAGTTTTAGAAGAAAATGAATGACACCGATTTCTCAATTGTTTAGGTGTGGAGTCTGAGTGCGCCCTGCTTGTCCTCTATTTACATGTACACAACAATCATGCTAATATAAATGTTGGTCCTAGATTTCTTACTTATATTAGACATTCTGTAACTTATTGCCCAAATATATATTTCTGCTCAACTTCTGTTTCACCCACATATACCAGAATTTTCCCTGGGGACCGTTTTCCTTACCCTCAAGCATTGAGTGCAAATTTGAATGGCTATCACATTTCGTAATGAATATTAACGCCCACAGGGTCTATAAAGATGTATTTTTCCTAACTCTAGTCCTGGTATTTAGCTCCCATCTTTCACTTTCTCCTGTGTCCTGTAGAATACGGTTCTCGAAAGCAAGTCAGGGCCCCTCCATTTGCTACAAGTCTGATCGTCCACATTTTATAGCAGGAAAGAAATAAAGCCTTCATGGGTCTCATCCAAATGAAGTGTCTCCAAACCAAGGGCAAACCTATCACTAAACTCAGCAGGGGTCTGTGCATCTGGCGTTATTTGCTTTCTACTTTCCCAAGGTAGCAGCTCCTTCGTCTACCTTTCTACCACTGCAATTGATTCTTTTGGATCTTGAAGGTATTTTGATCTCTAGGAGCTTCTATTAAGAGAAATATCCATAAGCCCTCGACATCTGACCCGAGACTTTTATAGCAATTCCCCATATTCCGGACATAGTTCTATAATAGTGTTCCTAACTTTATGGAAATACTAGTCAAACAAAACAGTCATCCTGAATTTGAGGAGGATGAAGGAAGCTATGGGGGTGGGAGGGCAGGGGGAAGGGAGAAAGAGGTACAGAGGTGTCAGAAACAATTGTACTTGGCATGGACATAGTTCTTGGTAATTTCCATACCTCTTGGCTCGGCTTTTTCCAACCCAGATTTCCTATAGGCTCCCCAAGTCTGTACTTCTCTGTTCGGTTCACTCAGCAAGTCCCGTTGCTGGCAAGGCATTCCCACAGTGGGCTCTGAGGGACAGTCACAGTCCTATAAGTTGCTTTGTAACATAAAGGATCAATGGTCCCAAAACTCTGGGGAGAACTGAAAGGTGTATCTCTCCCTTAGAGATTCCCATTTTAAGGACGGCCAAATCTTGCTCCAAGAACCTTGTTTAAATGTGATTAACAGGTTTTCTTAGCATGATTTGACTCCAGAGCCCCTGCGCCATGCGACACCCAGAGAACCAATTGGGGGACCTTGGTCTTCCGGTAAAAGGGCACGAGCACAACATGGAGGTGACAGCCCAGCCTCCGCACTGGCCTCATCCTCCCCACCCCTCCGCCTTGCACTTTGCCCTTCAGCAACACTGAAATGGTATCCTCTGGTCTCACCGTTAGCTAGGGTCCGCTGTCAGTGCTCCTCCACCCCGCGTTTTCTACCTGGAATGTTCTGTCCCCACTCCTTGTGCCCACCTCTTCTAATTCAAGGCTCACCTGGCTTAGATATCCTTTGGTTCCTTCTGTCAAGCTTCCGAGTAAGACTCCCTGTGTTTGAATACTGGCTCTGCCATTTACTAGCTGAGTGACCTTGGGCAGGTCACTTGACTTCTTTGCCCCTCAGTATCTTCATCTACAAAAGGAGAGTAAAAACCTGTACCTACTTCATGAGTTTGTCCATAGGACTGAGTTATGAATCCATATAAAGAGGCTAGAGCAGAGCCCTACACACAGTAAGCGCTCAGTGAGTGTCCCGAATGCTAGGATTTTCCTATGCATGTCTCTACCATTGCACTGTTATCACCATCACGTTGTGTGATCTCTTTATGTATCTCTGTTCACCATCAAATTATATGCAGCTTGAACATCGGGGCTGTAGATTGTTCATTTTTTTTCTATCCCTAGTGTCTAGCACATAGTAGGCATTCAATAAGTACTGAATAATGAATGTAATAAAATTGCTGGAAGTTAAACTTAGTGAAATATATTAGATCTATAATCCTGTTAAATTTACAATATTCCAAAATGCTAGAAAATCTCAGCAATTGATGCTGTGGCAAGCTGCTCATAGTAAGACTAATACCACAGGACAGGCTGGGTCCACCAGCATTTGGTTTAGAACGTGAAGTACAAATATGAGGAAGTTGATGTTGGCCTCACAAATTGCTGGAGGAGATAAAAAAAATGTATCAGACAATGTCTCTAGTCTCTTTCATCAAAAAAATTCTGTGGTCCTATGATCGATGAGCCAGCATAGAACAGAACAGAAAACTGAACAGAGTCATTCTGTAGATGTCCTTCTACTTTGGGATAAGACTGTAGCATGATGATTGCCTTATTTATTGGCTTCCTTAATTGGGAGTACTATATTGTAAAAGAAAAAGGGAAAATAATAAAATACTTATTTTCAGTCCTTTGTAGTTTCCCGGGCTTCATATATTTCTTGTACTTTAAAAAGATATTGTATTATTTTTCAGTTGGGAATTTATTTATGAGGATTTTTTTCGGGGGGGCATCTAGGTGGCTCAGTTGGTTAAGTTTCTGCCTTCATCTCAAGTCATGAACCTGGGGTCCTGGGATTGAGCTCCCTGCTCAGCGGGGACCCTGCTTCTCCCTCTCTCTCTCTGCAGCTCTCCCTGCTTGTGCTCTCTCTTCCCATCAAATAAATAAATAAAATCTTTAAAAAAAAGAATTTTTCAGCTTTATTGAGATATAACTGACAAAATTGTATATATTTAAGGTATAAAACGTAATGATTTGACATGCATATTTTGTGAAATGATTACCACAATCAGGTTAATTACATCTATCAACTCACAAGGTTAACATTTTTGTTTGTTTTTGATGAGAACACTTAAGAGTCTACTGTCTTAGCAAATTTCAAGTATACAACATGTTATTAATTAGAGTCTCCATGATGCACGTTACATCCCCAAAGCTTATTTTGTTATGACTGAAGTCTTGTACCTTTTACTCAGCATCTCCCCACATCTCCCAAACACTAGTACCTGGTACTCTTTATTCTA
Source organism: Ailuropoda melanoleuca (assembly GCF_002007445.2). NCBI lineage: Eukaryota > Metazoa > Chordata > Mammalia > Carnivora > Ursidae > Ailuropoda > Ailuropoda melanoleuca. The sequence goes on along the minus strand of NC_048221.1, from coordinate 63,691,443 downwards.
CTCTCTATTTCAATGAATTTGCTTTTTTTAATTCCATGTCTAAGTGAGATATGATATCTGTATTTCTCTGGGTATTTTCACTGGCCTTAATATCCCCATGGCTTTTATTTTATACACACACACACACACACACACTTATTATATTTTACATATATATGTGTAATAAAAGCCATGGGGATGAAGTAAATCTTGTCATTTGCAACAACATGTCATTTCCGACAACAACTATATATAAAACACGCACACGCATCTTCTTTATCCATTCATCCATTAATGGACACTTAGTTTGTTTTCATATCTTGGCAATTGTAAATAATGTTGCAATGAACATGGGAGTTTAGATTATTTTTATGATTCTGATTTTGTTTCTTTTGTGTATATACCCAGAAGTGGAATTCCTGGATCATATGGCAGGTCTGTTTTTTATTTTTTTGAGGAACATTCTATACTGTTTTCCATAATGGCTGCTCCAATTTATGTTCCCATCAACAGTGTACAAAGGTTCCCTTTTCTACAGTTTTTTGCCAATACTTGTTATCTGTTGTCTTCTATAAAGCCATTCTAACAGATGTGAAGTAATATGTCATTGTGGTTTGATTTGCATTTCCCCAATGATTTCATATACCTTATGGTTATTTGCATATCTTCTTTGGAAAAATGTCTATTCAGGACCTTGGCCCATTTTTAAATTGTGTTGTTTGTCTTCTTGCCATTGAGTTATATAAGTTTCTTACATATTTTGAATATTAACCCTTTATCACATGTATGGTTTGCAAATATTTTCTCCCATTCCATATGTTGCCTTTTCACTTTGTTGATTGCTTCCTTGGCTGTGCAGAAGTGGGTTTTTTGTTTTGTTTTGTTTTTTGCTGTGCTTTGTTTTGTTTTGGTTTTTGGTTTTTGGTTCTTTTAGTTTGATAAAACCCACCTTTTTTTCTACTTTGTTGCCTATACTTATGGGGTTACACCAAAACAACAACAACAACAAAAAAATCACTGCCAAGATCAGTGTTGAAGAAATTTTCCCCTATGTTTTCTTCTAGGAGTTTTAAGATTTCAGTTCTTACATGTAAGCCTTTGATCCATTTTGAGGTTTGTTTTTGTTTTGTTTTTTTTTGTAAATAGTGTAGAATAGGTTACCAGTTTCATTCTTCTGCATGTGCTCATTCAGTTTTCCTAACACCATTTATTGAAGACACCATCAGTACCCTTGTCAATGTTCACTTTACTGTTTATGTGTTGGTTTATGTCTAAGCTTTCCATCACATTCCATTGGTCTATGTGACTGTTTTTATGCCAGTACCATACTGTTTTCATTATTATAGCTTTGGGATTATAGTTTAAAATCAGAGTGTGTGATACCACCAGCTTTGTTCTGCTTTATCAAGATGCTTTGGCTTTTAGGATTGTCTCAAGAATTTGGTTTTTTTTTTCATTTCTATGAAAAAATACCAATGGAATTTTGACAGAGATTACTTTGAAACTGTAGATTGCCTTAGGCAGTATAGACGTTTTGCCAGTTTTAATTCTTCCCATCCACAAAAACAAACATCCACAAATTCTTCACATCCACATCTATTTATTTGTATCTTCCTCAATTTTTTTTCATCAGTGAGTTATAGTTTACAGTGCACAGGTCTTTCACCTTCTTAGTTAAATTCATACCTAAGTATTTTATTCTTTGTGATGTTATGGTAAAGGGGATTGTTTTTGTAGTCTCTCCTAAGGATAGTTTGTTGCAAGTGTATAAAAGCACAAAGGATTTTTGTATATTGATTTTGTATCCTGCAAATTTTCTGCTTTTGTTGATTAGTTTCGATAGTGTTTTGGTGAAGTTGTTACCTTTTTTATATAAAAGAATATGCATGTCATCTGCAAACAGAGACAACTTTATTTCTCCCTTTATAATTTGGATGCCTTATTTTTTTCTCGACTAACTCTCTGGCTAGGACTTCCAATACTCTGTTGAGTAGAAGTGGCGACCGTGGACATTCTTGTCTCATTCCTCATCTAAACATTGAGTATGATGTTAACCATAGACTTATCATATATATCCTGTATTATATTGAGGTATATACTCTATATATCTAATTTTTGAGAGATTCTATCATGAAAGTACACTGAATTTTGCTAAATGTTTTTCTGCATCTGTTGGGATGATTATGTGATATTTATTCTTCGTTCTGTTAATGTCTGCATCATGTTTATTGATTTTCATACATAAATCTAACTTAATCACAGTGTTTGGTCCTTTTACTGTGCTGTTGAATTCTATTTGTTAGTATTTTGTCGAGAATTTTTAAGTTATTCATTGGAGATACTGTCCTACTGTTTTCTTTTCTTGTGGCATCCTTGTCTAATTTTGGTCTCAGGGTAATGCTGGCCTCATAAAAAAAGTTTGGAAGTGTTCCCCTCTCTATTATTTATTTCTTGCAAGAGTTTGAGAAAGATCGGCATTAATTCTTTAAATATTTGCAGAACTCACAAGTAAAGTCATTAGATCCTGGGCTTTTCTTTTTTTTTCTTTTTTTTTAATTATATTTTTTTATTATATTATGTTAGTCACCATACAGTACATCCCTGGTTTTTGATGTAAAGTTCCATGATTCATAACTTGCGTATAACACCCAGTGCGCCATGCAATATGTGCCCTCCTTAATACCCATCACCAGCCTATCCCATTCCCCCCACCCTGAAGCCCTCAGTTTGTTTCCCAGAGTCCATGGTCTCTCGTGGTTCAGTCCCCCTTCTGCTTACCCCCCCTTTCTTCTTCCCTTTCTTCTCCTACTGATCTTCCTATTTCTTATGTTCCATAAATGAGCAAAACCATATGATAATTGTCTTTCTCTGCTTGACTTATTTTGCTTAGTATTATCTCTTCCAGTCCTGTCCATGTTGCAGCAAATGTTGAGAAATCATTCTTTTTGATGGCTGAGTAATATTCCATTGTATATATGGACCACATCTTCTTAATCCAGTCATCCGTTGAAGGGCATCTTGGCTCCTTCCACAATTTAGCTATTGTAGACAATGCTGCTATGAACATTGGGGTGCATATGGCCCTTCTCTTCACTACGTCTGTATCTTTGGGGTAAATACCCAGTAGTGCAATGGCTGGGTCATAGGGTAGCTCAATTTTTAACTTTTTAAGGGACCTCCACACTGTTTTCCAGAGTGGCTGTACCAACTTGCATTCCCACCAACAATATAGGAGGGATCCCCTTTCTCCACATCCTCTCCAGCAATTGTCGTTTCTTGCCTTGTCAATTTTTGCCATTCTAACTGGCGTAAAGTGGTATCTCAGTGTGGTTTTGATTTGAATTTCCCTGATGGCTAATGATTTTGAACATTTTTTCATGTGTCTGTTAGCCATTTGTACGTCTGCATTAGAAACTGTCTGATCCTGGGCTTTTCTTGTTTCGAGATTTTGCTTATCGATCCAATCTCCTTGCTCATTATTGGTCTCTTTAGATTGTCTCTTTCTTCATGATTCAGTCTTGGTAGGTTTTACTTTTCTAGGAATTTACCCATTTCTTCCAGGTTCTCCAATTTCTTGGTGTATGAGTATTTGTGGTAGTCTCCTGTCATCCTTCATATTTGTGTGGTATCAGTTGTAATGTCTCCTTGTTTATCTTTTATTTTACTTATTTGAGTCTTTGCTCTCTTTTTGTTAGTTTGGCTAAAAGTCGTCAATTTTGTTTATCTTTTCAAAAAAACGGCAGTTTTTGTTGGTCTTTTCTATTGTTTTTCTGGCCTCCTTTTCATTTATTTTCACTCTCATCTTTGTTATTTCCTTCCTTCTGCTAACTTTAGGTTTCATTTCTTTTTCTTTTTCTTTTTCTAGTCCCTGAAAATGTAAAGTATGGTCCTTTACTTGAGATCATTTTATATTCTTAATGTAGGCATTTATCACTATGAACTTCTCTCTTATTTTCATAGAGTAGACCACAAGGGTGTCATTTAGTGTACTACAGTCTAAGGGGTGTCTTAAAGATCTAAAAGAGTTCATGCTGCCTCTCTAAATACCCCCATATATATTATATTAAAGGGGTGAACTACAATAGTCTTTGAATCTACCTTCCTATGCCATAGCAATATACTCACGGTTAGTGACCAATAATATTTAATACGTTATTGTTAAAAGAAGGACTAAAATAAAATTAAGAAAGTGGATTTTTTAGAGTAATAAATGAAAGCTATCTAGATTGATATGTTATGGTTTTAAGTCATTTAAAATAGCTTCACTGTGTGTTTCTGAAACTAGTTACCAGAAATTAGAGATATATATACTTTTAAATGTATTACACTAATGCTATAATTTGAATTAATGTCACCTCGTCTAACTTGATTAAAGCAATCATTTCATGGCTTAACAAGTATTACTTAATATAATTCTCATACCCACACTATTGTTGCCCCATTTTAAGGATAAGGAAATGGAAGCATAAATTGCTTAAATAACTTGTACAGAAAGTTACCGATAGCGGATTTGGGATATAAACTGAGATTGTCTCATTCCAGAACCTAGGTTCTCTCCTCTACATTTCACCACTGTCTTAGAGGGACACTTTGGTCAGAATTTATATTTGGATTTTTGTGGATTTATAAACTGAACGATAGCACACAATTCCCACAGATATCTATACAATGGGAATTACTTCTATTTCTTATTATCTGCCAACTTTCTGCATGATTTATTATCACTCAATTCTTCTAACTTGACCTCCTTCTTTCAGCAGATTGTTTTTAAACTTAGAATAAAATTATTCTACATGTAAAAAAGAAAATCATCTTAATTTCTTTTCTTTAGGAGGCCTAACTGATAAATCAAGCCATGAATGCTTCTTTCTGTTAAAACACAACTAGTCAAAAACATACCTCCTTACAACTTGAACAAGGCCCATTTCTCATAGGTAAAGTTTTCCCTGAAGCTAAGTTAAAGAAGCACATGCTTTTGCTTGTTTGTTTCCATGTAGCATCTTCCATACTTTGAAATTAATTCCCAGAAAACGTGTACAATATGTTTCATATGAACATTTTCTCTACTGTCATTAAGATCCAGAACTGTAGGGACACTTGTGTGGCTCAGTTGGTTAAGCGTCCGACTCTTGATTTTGGCTGAGGTCATGATCTCAGGGCCATGAGATGGAGCCCCACACTGGGCTCCGCGCTGGGCATAAAGTCTACTTGAGATTCTCTCTCGCCTTCTGCCCCTCCCCCACTCTCTCTCTAAAAAAATCCAATATATTGAATATTCTATGTTAAGACTGCCTTATGTTGTGCCTATACTTTTGTGTTATTTTACATTTAATTTCTCTAATCTTCAATATCAGAATATTCCAGTAACCAAACATATGTATTACTATACTTAAATGCTATTTCATTTCTTTTTTTTTTATTATTATATTATGTTAGTCACCATACAGTACATCCCCAGATTCCGATGCAAAGTGAGATGCTTCATTAGTTGCATATATTTCATTTCTAATAACCTACAAATAACTTGTGAATAGCACAGAACCATGCATATTTTAAGTCGGGCTCATTCCCAGAGATAGAAATTTGATATATGGGTGTGTGCATGTACTAATATGCTCAAGAACGAGTTTTAAAACAGAACATTTGAAATTTTGCCTCATTCACAGTAACACTGGGAAGTATATATTAAATATATTCAATAAAGAATAGCCTCATTGGACTAAACAGCTTTCAAAGGGAAGGGGTATAAAAGAAACCAACCACATCTCGGAAGTAGGTAATGCTCTCTGTTCTAAATAAGCACAAATAATTAAATTTGACTGATAAAAGCCACTGTAGCTGCCTCAGTCATGGTACTTCAGGTCCTGAAACTGTGATCACAAGCCCTGCAATCTTTCGTGTGATCCCATTCGCTTGGAGAATAAATACAATCTAAGAGATGAAGGTAATAAGGAGTATTTTGGTGTTAGCATAGAGAGGCTGAGGACATGTATTTCTTCTGAAAAAATCCTGATTCTTTTGTTAAATTCATATGTGATTGTTTTCTGATGAATAAAACAAGTCATAAAGGTCTCAGATTTATTGTAAATAGTTGGCTTTGTCTAAACTACTTCACTCATTACTTCAGTGATAATCCATCTGGTCATAAAGGAAATACGCTTTAACCTACAGTAATTGACACGATCTGGCCTGTTTTATACGGCACCGTGGAGTCATGTGTTCCTCCACCCAAAGCCTGAGGAGCTGTCTTGCAGGCATAGTAGTTACACATCCATTTATTTGCTCACTGTCTTATTTGATTTATGTGCAAGTTAGAAAAGTTTACTTTGTTTTGCTCAACCTCTCCTTAAGGTAACCTCCTAATGCAATGAGCCACAGAACTTGACATGATATCCTAACATGATCTGTTACACTTATGGACCTCAAGACTGGAAACCCGGGGTTCTTGATGCAAGGAGACACAAAAGGGTGCTATAATGCACCTCAAAGGTTAATTTCTCGAGTTAAATGTGATGGCATTGGAGAGGTACTCAGTAATCATTGGTTCTTTCCTGCCCTTGCAGGAAACATTTTTTTTTTTAACAAAGGAACAAAATGTAACATAAACATAAACGAAGGAGGTTTGAAGCTCGACAGGGACTACTGTTCTGTGGCTGCTTCAGTTTGTTCCATTAGCACTGGGCAGACGTAAAAAATTTGTTCATCCTGTCTTCTCCTTTCACTAGCTCACCTTGCAATCCATTCTCCTTTCCTCTGCGAGACAAAGGATCCTTGAAGATCACTTTAACTGTATTATCTTTGTGCTTAAAAGCTACAAATATTGTCGCCGGCATCATGAGAATATGATATCCTCAGGCTGACTTTCAAAACTTTCAATGATTGTCAATTAGGTGTCGTTCTCACTGTTTCTGTGAGGACCCTCTACGATCACACCACACCGCACTGCTCACCGTTCTCCGAACATGGCTGCCATGTCCGCCTCTGCTTTGCCCAGGTGGTGCCCACAATAGGTGGTGCCTTCACTGTTCTACCTCCTTCCAGGAAAACCTGCCTACTCTCAGACCTGCAGGTTGTCAGATTGATGAAATCTATTTTGATCCCAGCTCCAGAGATTCTTGGTAGTTTTGAATTGAGAAATTTATACATGTCATGTAGGCCATCCCCACTTCACCCTAGGGGTGGATGAGATAACTCATGTTCAGACTCCAAAAGATTCTAAAACTGTTCCTGTCTCCTAATTCCCATAGCACTTTTAGGAAACCCACAAAATACATTGAAGATGCTTGTAGACATTTCTTACTTCCAGTTACAGACTGACTTGTGTCCCACCAAAATCCATATGTTGAAGCCCTAATCCCCCGTGTGACTATAGGTGGAGACAAGGTCTCTAAAGCTGTAATTAAGACTAAAAGAGGTCTTAAGGGAGGAGTCCTAATTAATAGGAATGGTGTTCTTATAAGAAAAGCAAGGGACGCCAAAAATGCCCCCATGTAGAGAATAGGTCTCGTGAGAAGACAGTGAAAATGTGGCATCTGCAAACCAAGGAGAGAGGTCTCAGGGGAAACTAGCCCCTCTGACACCTTAATTTTAGACTTCTGGCCTGAAGAAATGAAAGAAAATAGATTGCTGTTTTTAAACCACTCAGTCTACAGTCTTTTGTTATGGTAGCCTTAACAGACTAATGGAGCTCCCCTATGAAATAAAAGCTTTTTTAGTGAAACAGTCTTAGAATCTCCCAGGGTTTTGGGGGAGTGATTTAATAAATACATGTACAATGACAGAATTTTACCAGTGATGAGTACTTTATATACACATGCACGCACGCCCACAATACTGTGAGGCCACCCACTAAGTCATATTTTCCTCCTTCTCTTCCTTCAAAGTACTGCTTACTCATAATCACTTTACTTGGAAACAAATTATCCTCTAAATGAGAATTATATACCTTTCAAAAGCTGAATATCAATCTCTCTAGGTGAATTTCATCTCCTTTTATGCTTTGTAAGTCGTTGTGGGTGCCCAACTGAGTGCCACGTTTGTCTAGATAATGAGCAAATATCATTTCACTATAAATATAATATGAACCATTTTGAAATGGCCCCCATTGTGGAGTTATTTGTTTTAAAGACGCCTTATTTTAGTGACAAGACATGTAAAACTGGTGCAGTTTCAGATAGGGCAGATAGACACAATTTGTCATAGATTAAAATGTATTTATATTATTGCCAAATGGATTATCATCGAAGCAGAAGTGATTGAGTGCAGTAATTTAGAAAAATCTGGCTATTTAAAATAAATCTGAGAGCTTTATGATGTATTGTTTTATTCATAAAAAATCACATGTAAATTTAACCCCCCAAATCAATATTGTTGAAAGGAAATAAATGCCTTTCGCCAAGTCCACCACTCCTTAAGCTATCTAAGACCAAAATAGTCCTCTTTACCTTCATTGTTTCCATTACATTTATTCTCCAAGTGAATGGGATTACATGGCTTGTGATCACAGGGTTAGGACTTAAAGTACCATGACCAATATTATATGTAACATATTCCTTTGGAATCCAAAGAGTTCTCGCATACATTAGTTCCCCCAACTCTTCTTAAATGTATACTCTGCAGTTAGTCCACAGCATTATCATTAATATGAACTATTTCTTTTTTGGGGAGGACGTGGAAGGTGGGTGAGGGACACAATTCATGTAATAATTGCCACAAGGCCAAATAAATAGCTTTTTAAAGTAATCAGACCAAGCTAGACTAGGTCTCAAATGGTAAAAACAAAACAAAGCAAAACAAAACAAAAAACACAACTCATGTATCCTCAAAACAAAAAACCCCCAAAACCAGAATTCATGTATCCACGTTATTTCAACAATCCAAACGAACTTCTAACAAAAGAACTTAAGGTACTATTTAAAAAGCAGTAGTGTCTTTTTTATATGCACTCTGCCCTTTCTCAATGTTATAAAATATCCCCATGTTGACTTACTGTACATTGATTTTAAGAGGCGTTCTCTACAGAGCAATATGAATATCATTGGAAACTGTATAATACAATTTTCTACTCCTGAAATGCTATAGAAAACTGCACATTTTATACTGACATATGCCCCATCAATAATAGAGTTTTTATATCTTATTTGTAGCTATTGATCTCAACAGCATAATGAAAAATTGATTGCAGGGAAGCGCACCATTTCTTAAGTATAAATTTCAATGTCAAATTATTTTTATCTATGCTTCCCAATTATACATGAAACTTATACATTTATATATGTTTGCTTCTACAAAACTCTACTACAATAAATTAGATATGACAAGAATCTACTGAGTCAATAGAAACCAGGTTTATCTCGCTAAAATATGATTCCAAAATTAAATACTCTAGTTTCAGACAAGTTTCATTTCTTCATTATAAAGAGAATTAACGTCTTGATATATAGTATCGCCTTCCCATGCAATTTAACAATTTGAAATGAGGTCTTAAATCTTCTGGGGGTACAAGCACACACACGCACGCACACACACACGGAAAAAAATATGCAGTCAGAAATCCATGCACTCATTCAGCAGCCCACATGCCGCTATAAATGAGGTGCCTATTCTTCGTTATCTCTTGAGACCTTATTATTTTAGAGGGAACATTCTGCTAGGAAAATCTCCAGGTATAAGTTCTGACAAAACATAAGGGGGCATCATCTCTGCTCATCAATGGTGGTCCCAAGTCTGACATCACAGACATAGAATGAATTAGGTCAAAATGCACAAATCTAAACAAAATCTCCAAACTTTCTACCCATGGTGAAGAAGATCCCCACAGTCCTCCAGGAAAAAAAGGATCCAGGAAATGAGAAAAACTCATTTCTTGTATTAATATGTCCTCTTTAGGTTATTTTAAATGGGAACTATCGGGTGATGGGTGGTAAGGAGGACAGGTATTGCATGGTGCACTGGGTGTTATATGCAACTAATGAAGCATCAAACTTTATATCAAAAAATAAAAAAATAAAAATTAAAAAAAAACATTTCTCAGTTTTTTCTCTAAGATTAGGTGCATTGAAAAATATAGATACTTTATTTAATGAAGTTTATTAATCTCACAAAAGAAAACGCAGAGCATATAGATTGCTCTGATGAACCCTTTTGCAGCATTTATGTGTCAGAATACAGTGCCGTGCCCTGGAAAGAGCATCGTCGAATCTCACTCACACTCACTCATAACTCAGTTTGGAGAATAATTTTGCCCTCCCAACCTATTCCAATGAGTGTAAAACATCCTGGAATCAATGACAGCTATTTGACCATTGGGCTTGGAGGGCTATAGTATTATGATGAAAAACGACAACACAGATTTACAAGAGATCTAACTCACATAACATAAAATGCACTTATTTATACTGTAGAAGTCAATGGTTTTTAGTATATTCACAGAGTTGTGCAACTATCACTATAATTTAATTTTAGAACGTTCTCATCCTCCCTAGAAAGTACCATAGCCATACTCAGTCACTGCCGTTTGCCTGCTAAGGGAACCACTAAACTACTTTCTGTCTCTATGGATTTGCCTGGATGTTCATATGTATGGAATCATACAATACGTGGCCTTTTGTGTGTGGCTTCTTTTGTCAGCATGTTTTCTGGGTTCATCTAAGTTGTAGCATGTATCAATACTTCATTCCTTTCTACGGAAGAGCGATATTTCATTATATGGGTATACTACACTCTGTGTGCCCGTTTACCAGTTGATGGACATTTGGGCTCTTTCCACATTTTGGCCATTAGGAGTAATGGCTGTTATAAACATTAGGGTATCAGTTATGTGGGGACATATGTTTTCATATCTCTTGGGTATATATCTAAGAACAGAGTTTCTGTATTACGTGGACTGTTTTCCAACTGAACCACTTTACATTCCATTAGCAACGTATGAAGGTTCCAATTTCTCCGTATTCTTCACGAACATTGTTGTTACTTTTACTCCTGATTTTAGCTTTGCTGCTCAGTGTGACATTGTGTATTGTGATTTGATTTGCTTGTCCCTAATGACAAATAATGTTGATCATCTTTCATGTGCTTATTGACTCTTCGTAGGTCTTCTTTCGAGAAAAATTAAATCAAATGCTTTTCCATTTTTAAATTGGGTTATATGTCTATTTATTGTAGAGTTATAAGAGCTCTTTGTACATTCTATTTTTTAATCTTTTTTAAAAGATTTTACTTGCTTATTTTCAGAGAGACACAGAGAGAGAGAGAGCGAGCACAAGCAGGGGAAGGGGAAGAGGGAGAAGCAGGCTTCCCGCTGAGCAGGGAGCCTGATGTGGGCTCGATCCCAGGACCCTGGGATCATGACCTGAGCTGAAGGCAGACGCTTAACTGACTGAGCCACCCAGGCATCCCTCTTTGTACATTCTTGATACAAATCTCTTACCAGATACATGATTTTCAAATATTTTCTCCCATTGTGTTTTTTTTTTTTAATTTTAATTTCAGCCAACATTTCACATACCTACAACTAAAAATTCCACCATTGACAGTAGTAAACAAATATGGCAAACTCATACCAACTGGAGATGAATCTCCAGGTCGACATGAAAGAGGTGACTGCTGTAGATTTCAGATGATGGGAAAGAGAAGTGTAGCCTGTACCAATACAGGATGAATTCCTGTTGTACCATCCCAATTTTCAATTTACTTAGCAAAAGCGTCAGAAAACTGTCAAGTGTCAAAGTCAGTAGCATGTCAACAAAAATCTGTGAAAGGGTGTAAGTAAATGAATAGTTGAGGAAAATGTGCAATATTAAAAACCAGGATCTTTAGAGGGAGGCTGAAATGCTATAGCAACTGAGTATGAGAAAACTAGCAGATTTGACTGAGGGGAAGTCATAATTGTAACACTTTGCTATTGACAGATGGGGGCCCAGAAGGTAGCTTGGAGTCAAAACAGAGCACCAAACACAGGAATAACTTGTGAAAGAGCGGGTGAGATCAAATGCATGTTTATAAAAAGATAATTATTTTAGAAGAGGATCTAAATAAAGGTTCCTCAGCTGTGAAGGGTTCAAAGCAACAATTATTTTCATTCTCTTGATTTTTCTGTTACTGACATTGATGGTCCAGTTGAGAGCAGCCGCAGTTTGCTGCTTCCTGGTGCATTGCTCTCTGCAAAAAAAAAAAAAAAAAAAAAAAAAAAAATGACTATTCCACTGTGGGAGAGTGAAAACACAAATCAAGAAGTCGTAATTCCATCTAGGATTGAAGCTGGAATCTCATCACTCCTTCATTTGTTCATTTCACGAGTGCTTAATCAACAATCTTATGTATCTGGAACTTTGCTCAGTGCTGGGGGGAAAACACTAGCCAAGATAGAGACCAGGCCCTCTAGCAGTTTATAGTTTAGTGGAGGAAATGACAAATAAAAACATAATTTCGGGGGTGCCTGGGTGGCGCAGCGGTTAAGCCTCTGCCTTCGGCTCAGGGCGTGATCCTGACGTTCTGGGATCGAGCCCCACATCAGGCTCCTCCGCTGGGAGCCTGCTTCTTCCTCTCCCACTCCCCCTGCTTGTGTTCCCTCTCTCGCTGGCTATCTCTATCTCTGTCGAATAAATAAATAAAATCTTTAAAAAAAAAGCATAATTTCATCTACCAAAATTTTGTATCCCCCATGGCATAACCGTGCTCTTCTCTGAAGTCTTGAGGTTACTACACATCAAGAAGTCCTAAGTCAGTTTTGATTATCTAGAGGAAGTATGTTTAGGAAGGTAGGAAAGGAAAAAGAAGAATGTCCCCTTGGAGGTACAATGCAATTCTCACCATGATTACTCTCCGTTCCCTTGCAAATAAACAGAACTAGTGAATTCAGAGACTTGGCTAGGAAGTGTGTATACATACCAAGGAGAGGGAGAGGGAGGGGGAGGAAACTACCTTATTGTTATTATTATCGCTCCTTTATATGGCTCCTTTTTCCATGACATCAAGGGAAAAGCTCAGACTGAAGCCAAATTGCCTTGGTTTAAATCTTGACTTTGCCTCTTGGCATATGTACATATGACCTCTAGCTGGTTACTAAGCTTCTCTGCACCTTAACATTTCCATTTGTTTTTTTGTTTTTTTAAGATTTTATTTATTTATGCGACAGAGAGACAGCCAGAGAGAGAGGGAACACAGCAGGGGGAGTGGGAGAGGAAGAAGCAGGCTCCCAGCGGAAGAACCTGATGTGGGACTCCATCCCCGCACGCCAGGATCACGCCCTGAGCCAAAGGCAGACACCCAACAACTGCTCTACCCAGGCGCCCCAACATTTCCATTTGTAAAAAGGGCATAAAAATTATGCCTAAGTTATAAAGTGATAGTGTGTTGAATATAAAGGAACGCGCAGAGTTTTGCAGAGAGGACCTGGATGATAGAAAACACTCCAAAGATATTCAGATTGACCTCAACTGAGAGTTTTTCCAGGAACGGCCACACAGGCTTTCTGATGAAACTCATGTATGGAGGGATAAGAGGAACACGATGGGGGCCAGGGGACTTTCTCTTTAAGGACTTCTATTGCACAGTTGACAAGGAAGACAATTCACCACCAGTAACCTTAGGAAGAGGGCTTCTGCGTTGCCAGGAGCAATTGCCAAGTGACATTTGTGGAGAAATCGTCTTCCTTTCTTCATGCCACAAAAATGTCTTGACGGCCTATTCTATGTCTCATTGCTGTGTTTCCCTTCTTCATGAAATGCGTGCTCATCTGGAATGATCTTCCTTGTTTCTCTGCACATTGTCTGTCTTTCCACATGAAAATGTAAACTCTGTGGGTGCAGCACTGCCCAGGATCCTGTACTCAGGGCCTGCAACCCTGCACGGTACATCGTAGGCGGTCAGTAAATACTTTCTGAACAAATTAATGCCCAATGACGTGCTCGCATGGAGGAGGGATGCTCACTCTATCAGCTCACCTTCTGGATGGGAAGAAGATATGCGGGCATGCTCCCCCAGCTCCAGATTCGATTAGGAAAACCCAGCATGTTCCCACCCTCTCAGTAGAGACAAGCTGTCTCCATTGCCCCAGAGTTCAATACGCTACTCACAGAACACAATATTTCTGTTTTTGTTTTGTGAGTTTTTTTTTTTTCTCCTAGATAGACTCATGTAACATCTGGACCCAGATACAGGCAAGCTATGCTTTACTAGGAAAATGTATAACTCAGATGTTTGGATTCTATGGGTATCAGTTTGAATACGCCTCTCCTTCTGTGGGGATGAAATGCTTAGTGCTAACGGCACTTACTAGAAAATTAACTTTACTAGTCAATGACTAAGTTCATATTGGCATTCCAATATCCAAGTGTTTTCCTTGACTTCTTGTCAGAAAAAGGGAAGGGCAAAAATGTCACCACCATGTGCTTTCTCATAAATTTCGTTTACAGCTAGGTTTTTCAGGTTAAAAATAGAAAGTTGTAAAAAGTAGAGGAAAAGCTCATTTCAACGTCCCTTAAAACAAGAGAAGACTGAAGTACACAACCTGTACATAGGTTTGAAAGGCCCCCAAAAGTTGAGTTGTGGTTTGGTTTTAGCTCCATCAGATAAGTGGAATCAGGCAGCATCCTTCCTGTGACTGGCTTTATTTCCGTTCACATAATGCCCCTGAAGTTTACCCACACTGTTTCCCATGGCAAGATTTCTTTGTTTTTTAAGGCTGAAGAATATTCCATTCCCTATATAGACCACATTTTCTTTATCCATTCATCTGCTGTTGGCCATTGAGGCCATTTCCATATCTTGGCTATTGTGAATGCTGCTGCAGTGTAGGAGCGGAGAGAAGAATGGTGTTTGCCAAGTGCTGGGGGGAGAGGGGAAGGTTCAGTTTTGCAACATAAGCAAGTTCTCAAACTATACAACACACTGCTTATAATTAACAATGCTCCACCTTGTACTAAAAAAATTGAGAGAGATGGCACATTAAGTGTACTTAACACCATACAAGAAAAGCAGAACAAATGTGGTTTCTATATTATTCTGGAAAGGGTACCTGGCCTCTCCTTTTGATCAAATTCTCACCTTTCATGTGATTAGTAATTGCTCAGGAAAACATGGAAAGTAAGTGCCAGGCATTGCCCTAAACACTTCAAATCTGGTTTTGCAATCTGGAGTGGCAGACGGTACTATCATTCCCATTTTATGGATATGGAAACTACATTCAAAGATTAAATAACTTTATTTGGATGGGGGGAGGAGGAGGAAGAGCCCCCACACAGATGCTGATTCCCATGACCCTGAGATCATGACCGGAGCCAAAATCAAAAGTGAGATGCGTAACTGACTGACCACCCAGGTACCCTCCAAAGATTTAAGAATTTGCCCAATCATGCAGCTAGAAGGATGATGTAGCTGGAATTTGAACTTGGGTCATCTAACTATAAAATTGGTGCTCTTAAGCATTGCGCGATAATGCTGTTTCTTTGTTTGTTTTTTTCTTCTCCATTTATTGACTTGAAAGACTTTTTTCTAATCATTGGCATCTGTTGCCTGTTATATTTGGCCTTTTCAGCCATTCCTGGCTATTTAAAATTAGCCAGAATATAGTGGAATTTGGAAGTGAGACTACTTGGCCATAGTTTGGGTTGGAATTTCTGCCCAAACTGCCTGCCCTCCTGTTATGCCAATACTCTAGGGCCTCTCAGAATTTCTTCTTTTCTTCCAGTCCCTTCCTTCCTGCAGCCTTCTCAGTTTCTCTCATAGTAATCTCAGGAGGACATTGTTCTCTGTCCAAACTCAACCCCCAACACCTGCGCCAGCCAGGGCTACTCCTCCCACCCCTCCAACCCAGAGCGTTGAGTTATAGACCACTCAAAATCCCAATAGGACTTTCTTTCCTTTGGCGTCCAAAGTTCCAATCAAAATATGTGACGGTATCCAACTTTGTCCGTTGTGAAGTGTTAGTGGTTCTGCCAGACTCCTGGACATCTGGTAGCTTGACTACTTTCAATTCATGAACTTCCTCTGAAGAATATTCTGACTGCTTTGGAAACTGTTTTCCTTTTTTCATCACGTCTTTTTTGTGACGTTTCTTGAGATTTCATCAAATGAGTGTGTAATGGAGAGCTTTCTCATGATATAAAGGAAAAAGAGCTGTGTATCTGCATCAGACTTTCTGGAATTTTAGGGAGACTCGTACTTGGGCCAAACAGGGTCTTCCCTTCCCAAGCCCACTCCCCATAGCTGTACAGCTGAAGGACATTGTTTTCCTTTCTTATGTATAACTACTGTTTTATTTTTTCCGTGTCACTTGAGATCATCTTTAGAACTCTTTTGGCCAGCTTCGTTGAGAAATTTTCTTTACTTAAATGGTTCATCATAGGCAAAAACTAAGCTCTTCTGAGCAAAAAGAAGAGAAAAAGAAAAAGAAAGAAAGGAAAAGAAAGAGAGGCTTTGTACTAAGTATTACCGTCTGATTATATGAGAGTGTCTTCCTTCAAAATGAGTGGAGAGAACTTCCTTGGCCAAAGTCGATGTTACTACAAAATTGGAGGCCAATGTAACACTATTGGCAAGGGCAAATTTGATATTTTTTCAAGCTAGCATTACAGCTGGCAGGTCCAACAGTGCAGATCCGTGGATCTGCTGTCCTTCATGGTGTGATAATTAGCAGAGACTCTCTGCTGTTCTTCACAAAAGTGGGAAGGGCATCACGGAGAGATTTTTGAAGAATGTGAAGTATCTTCAGTTCCAAATTGTTTTCTACAGAACATGAGTTCTAAGGGATGCCACTTTGAGGGGGGGGAAATGGGGGTTATTTCAAATTAAACGTTATAGAAAACACAGAACTAACGTTCAATGAGCCTCAATGGCTTCTGCGTGCTTCCACACGCTAACGTGCTCTGTAAATCTCCAAAACGGGTAGGTTGTGACCAAGAATACCACATTTTCCAACCTTACTTAATTGCAGATGTTTAACTCAAATGGTCGTTTTGCAGAACAGTGCTCCTTGTAAGACACTTTGGGAGACAATTTTTCCATTGGCTCAGACAAAATAAATAAATAAATAAATAAATAATAGGTTCCTACCTATGTTATTTCATTTTGGTTATTCAAAAAAATCACTTTTTCTAAATTGTCATGCCATCCACCCTCACTGAAAGGCGTTACCACAAACACACCCATGATCCTTGATATCCAAGCTCTTACAAGAATTTTGTCAACTCTGTCCACTACCTGACCTGGTACAACTTTTGCATTGTCCTATGAGGGAACTTGGCATTAGGTTACATCACCAAGTAAAGCAATGTGTTTTAGCAACTTCATTTTTTCCCCAAAGCATGTTAAAATATTACTAATTCCATTTTCTTTCAGGCTATTTTGGATTTAAATTTTGACTCGTCTCTATTAGCCTTTTGGGACCTAGCATATTTGACACCTGAAGGGATCATTTTCTCAAATACCCCTTTCCCCCATGACACAGAAAATTCAGTGACAATGAACAATAATTATTATGTTTCAATGTTTTCTTTTGCTTTAAAAATTACTGATAATTTTAAGATAAGAACTTTTAAATTTAAAGATATCCACATTCTGTAATAGTGTACAGACTAAAATTTATATTTACCAAACAAAAATATCATACTTTGCACTTCTTGCTCTGTTTTACTGTTTTAGATTTTAAACACAAATAAAAACTTGAAGAGCAGTTCAAGAATTGAATTAACCCAATTTTGTTTTATATTGTACTATTATACTTGTTTATTTAAATCCTACTGTTCAACGCAGGGCTGTGTAAAACCAAAGGGATTAAAGGGAAGAACTCTGCCTGAAATGAGTTTGAGTAACTCCAAACTATGACACTTGTTCTCAAAATGAATGCAATCAATGTATACAACCAGTTCCCCATGGTAGACTATGAGTTCTCCAATAACCATATACAAGACAACACTCATGAATGATGAGAAATAGAAAAATGTGAATTTAAACCTGACATGCATTGTTAATGCTTAAAGGTAATTGCAACAATTGTTAGAACTTAGAGTACTAATGACTTTGGTTTGTTTGGTTACTGATTTTAAATTTTCTACAGAAACACACCCCTCATTATTTATATCTTAGGTGAGCCAATACCATCACCACACCCTCTTGTCTTCCCCACTTCTGCTTGATACTCATCTGACCTCGGGATATTTATCATATGTACTAAGTTTATTCAGGCTCTATATAAATTTCATAGCTGTTTTTCCCTTTGCTCCAACTTGAAGACTTACACTGTGGTAATATGCAAAAATGGTGTAAAGTCCTTTTGCTAAGTGATATGGATTGAATTGTGCCCCCCCCCATTTCCTGTGTTGAAGTTTTAACCCCCAATACATCAGAATGTAACATGATTGAAAGACAGAGTCTTTACAGAGGTAATGATGTTTAAGTGAAGTCATGAGGGTGGGCCCTAATCAAATATGACTGGTGTCCTTATAAAAAGGGGAAGTTTAGACACAGACACAATTGCACATAGAGGGAAGACGATGTAAAGAGACAGAGGGAGAAGACAAGCTGAAAACAGAGACCTGGAAAAAACCCTTCCCTCATAACCCTCAGAAGGAATGAACAATGCTGACCCCTTGGTTTTGGACTTCCAGCCTTCAGATCTGTGAGAATGTAGGTGTTTAAACTATCCAGTCTGTGGTACTTTGTTCGTGGCAGCCCTACCAAACGAATCCATTAAGTACGAAAATTGACAAAAATATGGAAGCCAATCACATTATTAACACAAATGTCTCATCTCCAGCCTCAATGGGCCTCTCATCCTAGTTCTGCACTTTTTCTCATGAGCCCATCTCCTTTCCAACAGCGAGGTGGCTCCTACACACAGCCATTGTGGGTTGGAGCATCTGACTCCAACCTTGACCCTTTGATCTTTAGCACCTGATTTGGCTACAAATATTATTTTAAAAACCAAACAAACCAGAAAAGGGATACTTGAGAAAGTTAATATCGTTCCCCATATTTATTTTTTTTTATTTTTTTTTTAAGATTTTATTTATTTATTCGACAGAGATAGAGACAGCCAGCGAGAGAGGGAACACAAGCAGGAGGAGTGGGAGAGGAAGAGGCAGGCTCACAGCGGAGGAGCCTGATGTGGGGCTCGATCCCACAACACTGGGATCACGCCCTGAGCCAAACGCGGACGCTTAACAACTGCGCCACCCAGGCGCCCCTGTTCCCCATATTTAAATCTGCCCATATAACTTTCTTCTGTTTTAAGAGGAGAAGTTGTTCTTGATATAGTAAAAGCCAAATCCAGATACCTCTACTGTAAAGCATATATCCTACATTTATAAATTCTTCTGCAATGCGGTCCATTATCACTCCACTCTTCTGTTTCTAAAACATCTCAAACACCCTCCCACTCTTTTCCATCAACACATAACAGTACTCTAGTATTTTCTATCATTAAACTAAACGAAACNATTCTTCTGCAATGCGGTCCATTATCACTCCACTCTTCTGTTTCTAAAACATCTCAAACACCCTCCCACTCTCTTTTCCATCAACACATAACAATACTCTAGTATTTTCTATCATTAAACTAAACGAAACAAACAAACAAAAAAAACCACAGGACTTATAATACTGCACATAGCGAAGTAACTGGATTCCAACTTTCTCACTCTACACAAGTATAAAATACCAAAAATATATATATATAAATTTATATCCTGCCGTCTTGGAACAGTAGTGAATGAAGGGCTGTGATCCTGGAGAGAAGGGAAGCAAACAGGTGAGTCCCACAGTATCCTGGCCTTCTTCCTATCGATATATTTTCCTAACCACTGCATGAGCAAACAGAGAGTGGCAGTCTTGCTGGGTGGAGAAGAGAGTGGCAGTCTTGCTGGGTGGAGAAGACAAAGTGTGGGATAGTCCATACAATGGAATTTCACACATAATAACACAAGCCCTAAGTATTGATACATATGACAAAATGGATGAACATCCAATCTATAAGGTCAAAAGGAAAAACACACAGAAAACAACCACTTACTTGATGATTCCACTTGTATGAAGATCAAGAACAGGTAAAAATATTTCATAATGCTGACAGAATCCAATATAGTACTTCTCAGGTATATCCATGTGAAAGGGGTATGGTCCTTGTAGGTGTGACGGGGAGCGCTATGTCGATCTTTGTGGTCGTTATGTTGGTATACACAAATGTGAAAATATTATTAAACTGTACACATCAGTCTATGTACATAAACCTCAACAAAACCCAATAATAAAAGGACTGAAGAAACAAGGAAAAGGAAAAACTACCCATCTTCTTGATTCCCACTTTATCCGTATGTCTTTTAAAATCACAGTCACTTTTATAAAGAACAATACTTATTCCTAGTTGTCACTTACAGATGTCTCCAACCTTGGAATATCTACCTTCATCAGTCTCTTTGAGCTGTTCTTATTACTAAACTCACTTACTGATTACCAAGTATAATGGATTGCATTCAGTTCCTTCCTGATTTTGTTAATGGTGACTCTATTCTTAATAAAACTGGCTTTCCTTTGGTTTTCATGGGGACACTTCTGATTCTTTGTCAATCTTGACATCCTTTTCTCCTCAAAACTCCCTTACTCTGCTTGTGCTCATTACTTAAACCAATGATTCTCAACCATGGCTGCACATTGAAATCACCTGGGGAGCCTTGACAAAATAATGATGTGGATGCCTGGATTCATCTCAGATCAATTACATTACAATTTCTTGAGTTGGCATCTGGATTTTTTGAAATTAAAAAGCTCCTAGGTAACGTGTTCTCCTTGCTTCTCAGGTCAAACTATCACCACTTTGCCTCTAGTCCCCCATGTACTTTGGGCTGCTACCATTGTCCCCTTACTGGTTTTCTTTCAATGTATCATTTCACTAGTGACAGTGTGATTGTTCTTAAATAGAAAACTGATCATGTGATTCCTCTGTTAAAATTCTTTTCAACGGTGCTTAAAACTTACAGGATATTATGGAATAGCCTTGAGGCTAGTTTAAGTGGTTTACAGAGAACCCCTTTTGATTCTTCCTTCCCCATCCATTTATTAACTGAAGTGAGCACTCTTCATAATGGGATTTATAATAGAAAAAGAGTTCTATCTAATCAGATCCTGAGAACATTAAACGGGGAATATTAGAAATAATACCATTGCCTCTTTCCTCTGTTCTTTCACAAGCAGAATGATTTAAGGATCTGAGCACTTTTTTCCAGGATGATGTAACTGACATAGGTATGATGTAAAATGACACCTGTTGGACCATCACTTAGGGGATCCAGGGTCTTATTTTTGTAGATGAGTGAGGGTCCAAAGAGTCATGATCCAAAGAAACTCATTTATACTTCTATTGTTTATATTGCTTTATTCTCACTCTTCTCCAAAACAATCATATCTGTCTCTTTTGTAAACTTGTATGGAAGTCAGAGCTTATCTCATGCTGGTGTATCCCCTCCTAACGCCATCTCCAAGACTTGTAGACAAGGTGAACTGATCCAGCTTTTTTCTCTACTCAGGGAGTGCTGATTAAAAAAATACATATATATATATATATTTCTAATGCACGGTGAATGAAGAATAAATAAATAAATAAATGGAAGAAAATCTACCTTCACAACTATAAAATATCATGTATAAGTGTGTTTCACATATAGAGACACATACACATGTATTTATTGTGTATTTTGCGTACACACACACACGAGCTCCTCCTTTGTCTTTCATTTTAATTGTGGTAATTAAGAACCAAACTTCAAGGCGTTTTGTATACACAGGATAGAATCCGAGCAGCAAATTCCTTGTGCTGGCTCCTGTCTATCATTCTGTACCAGTTATCAATTTATTCTCTCGCAGCCAAATTCATTGTTCGTTGCTCTGTGACAGAGAACCTGCGCCCTTTAGATACATTTCCTTAGAGCTGACACAGTGATCAGCTGTGAATCAGCAGCGGTCAATGGAGAGACGTTGCAGAAGAAAGAGTTCTGCTTCCTAGTTCTCGTGTGCTCACCTGATAGGCTTTGCTCTGGAAGCACCCCCAGCATCAAGGTCCTGCAGTGCATACAGCTTCTCCAACCTCAAACTCGCGCAGCAAGGGGAAACTTCTCCAGAGCCAAGCTCTTATAGCCCGTGGCCTCCTGCAGCACCCAGGGTCTGCAGTTTCCCTGGTACCTGCTTTGGGTGGATTTTGTAGCAGAGTGCCACTGGCAAGACATCTCCGCATGAAAAGCTTTCCTTGGCACCCTGGAGGATGGATTTCCAGCAAGTTCCAAAAGACATATTTCTGGTAAATTCTGACAGCACAACACCACAGCAATGTCTCCGCCATGAGTGAGCTACAGTCATAACCATTCAAACCAAGTCTGTATGTCAGCCTTGGAGGTGGATGAGTCTTTGAATGTTCTCTCTAAGCTCCATAAATAGTGGCTCCTCCATATATCTGCTATTCCTATATTCTGAGGGTCTCTTTTACTTCCTACTGGCGAATCCCTTGTTAATTTAGTCTAGGGGTTAGTACTAATAAAACAAAAGCTGACATCCAGACTATAGGTCCTAGCCTGACAGCTCTTGTTCAAATTCCCCCTTATAGTTTGTCATTCTTTATAATAAACTTTTTATTCAAATCACTACATGGTTTCTTTCTCCTCATTGGACCCAGATTCACACACATCGCTGGCCATCCCACCGAGGCTCCAGTCACATTGTGAATGCTCCAAAGACGCCACCATACTGGCTTCTGGCTCATCTCTCTCATCCTTCTGGGGGACTCACCTTTCAAATTTTACAAGTTTCAACTTGGACATTTTCTTCACAGGCAATCAGGTTTTTTTCCTCTAGTAGCTCTGGCCCATGTGGAAAAAAATGATCTGTGCAGACATTTTGCCAATCTCCATCATGGCAAAGTATTGATTTTTTTATAATTGATTCTTAAAGAAATCATTCAAAGTTCAAAGTTCATCTCTGCTTTGTATTCCTTTCTTCTTTTCTTATCTTTTTTTTTTTTTTGAGGAATCTTTATGCCTTCATGGGACATAAAACTGCAGGGTTTGGAAAGCAGGGAAGGACCTTAGAAATCAGTTTGGTTCCCTGTGTGTGGTGATGAGGAATTTAAGGCAAGTGACTCACAAATTCTCTTGATGTCAGGAAGTCTGCGCAAAAAAAGCAGCCTCCTGATACACAAAGAGCCTTGGGTTCTCTGAACCTATTGAGTCCTACTTTAGAACCCATTTTAACAATAGGTAACTTGCAAGTCAAACCCGAAGCAGATGGGAAACTATAAATTAGGATGTGGAGAGGGGCAGCTTCCACATGGAGATGAATGAAAAAAATGAATGAATGAATAGATGAATGAATAAATGAATGAATGAATAGATGAATTTTTGATTGAATGAATACCAGTCTGATTTCTGCCTGCCCTTCCTCTGCTCCTACTCTCGCTGTCAGATCAATCATTTTCTTTTTCTCATTTTATTTATTTATCGTGATATAATTTATGTACAATATCACATGACTTTTCAGGTGCACGACGTAATGAATCAGTATCGGTAATATTGCGAAGTGGTCACCACGATGAGTCTAGTAAACATCCGTCACCACACATAGTTATGATGATTTTCCTTATGATGAGAATTTTAAAAGATCTACTCTCTTTAAAAACAATCTATTCTTTTAGCAGCTTTCAAATATACAATACAGTATTATTAACTACAGTCACCATGCTGTACATTAGATCCCCAGGACTTATTTATCTTGTAACTAGAAATTTGGACCTTCTCGCTTTTTTATTCTTTTATGTGATGATCTGTCAGATGTGGCTATAAGAAGAGACACAGGAGACATTCGGGAAAACAAAGTTTATTATGCACACAGGACATAGAACAGAAGGCACAACACATCTTCAGGGCCACATGGACAAACACCAGGAGGGTTAGGAAACAGAAGACAAGATTGAAGGAGAAGCTTGGGCCACTGCCTTCCTTGGCGTCTCTGTGAGAAGGGAAAGGCACAGTAGGGCAGGGTAAACAGTTTAGGA
This sequence comes from Ailuropoda melanoleuca, assembly GCF_002007445.2. Taxonomy (NCBI): domain Eukaryota; kingdom Metazoa; phylum Chordata; class Mammalia; order Carnivora; family Ursidae; genus Ailuropoda; species Ailuropoda melanoleuca. Next base: position 63,667,433 of record NC_048221.1, on the reverse strand, counting down.
TTGGCCAGTTTGGACACTTTCAATGGGTTCTAAACTAGAGTGATGGTCCCTAGTTACCTGGTTCCTGGTTCTGGGATGATTAAGAGGAATAATGCTAGAGGAAAATTGTTTTCTGGGCTGTATGGGCCAGGTAGAGGAGGTCCAGCTGTGGACTGGTTTGCTTGCATATCCAAGGCATGCTCCTGGCTGAACCCTTGTTACCTTTAATAACTAGTTAGCGCTGGGAAGGGCCATCTCTCCCAAGCTGGAAAGTTTTTACAAAAGATGTCAAAGCATCATAATATACACATTTATTTATATAGATATTACTTATCTATATAATAATTAATATAATTATTTATATATAATAATAATTTTTCTATAAATATATACACATATACAGATAATACAATCTCCTCTATCAACATAAAAATCTGGCTTTTATAAGCCTACTTAGGTGGTGCCAGAGTAGTGGGAAGTAATCTCATTGATCCATTATTCTTGCAAAAATATATTTATTGTGCATCTATGATTGCTCACATTGTCTTATTGTATCACCCATGTCTCCTCTGATCCCGCACTGTACACACACATCTTTCACCCATCTTTATATACTATGACTGGCAGCTTCTCCAAGACTGAGACTCTGTCTTCCTCTCTACCCTACACTAATCCCAACTCAAGGCCTGACGTTTGCTGTGTACTTAATGGCTCTTTGCCCTTGTGGTAGTAAGACCTTTGGAGATCTTTGAAGTCCCTGTGATTTCTCCATATCATTAACTCTTTCTATCAGTTTCCGCTTTCTGCTTAATGTGTACAAGGAGTGAAGTTTCTGGATTTTTGAAGCCCAACCTCGTCTCAGGTTCAATAAGGACAGCATGAAATGGCATAGAAGTTTGAAAAGGTGGAAAGTATGAAAGGGGCAGCCTGGGGTCTTTGGCCAAAAATAAGGATAGGCCAAGAGAAATGACGTCTACAACTGAAAGGGGTCATGGCATTTGCCATGTAGTAACTTATGTTGTTTTTCCCCCTCACCTTGGTATGTCAACTTGAAGAGTCTTCCTATGAAGACAGCAGCTTCCAATCCCCCTTGTCTTGTTGAGTTCACTTTTCTAATCTAGACTTCCTCAAACACATAGGCAAGAAAATTAAGCCCTAAACGCCCTAAGCGTTCCATCATTTGTAATGAACTAACCTCTCTCTAGAGCGGTACTAGCTACCACCATCCTTGAAAGAATTAAGAAAATAGTTAAATCATTTTTTATAAGGCTGAATTCTCTCTGGATTTCTGTATCCTCTATGTGAGCTAATAAATGATGTTTGTTTTGCCTACTTTACTCGTGTGCTCTGTGGGTACAGTCAAATGATGCTTTTCAGAGCAGTTAATTGATGGTAAATCTCCAAAAACACTCATTCTTCATACGAATGTAACCGGTGGTCAGGTTTCTCTTTAACGTGCAAGTCTACATAAGCTGTGGTTCATCCGCTATCAACCTGGAAATAGGATTGATTAATAAGTCCTTTGCCACCGGGAACTGCCTGCAAGAGCCCTCCACTCCAATCTCAGCACGCTCCCTGGAGCAAACATGTTCCTCTCTGTGGTGTGGGACAAACAGGGGAGCCAGCTTGCCTTCCTTATTCTAGGCCACAGGAGACTGGGCTCATATCCTAGTGAGTAAGAGAAGCACTTTCTCAGCCAGGTAGAACTTCAACGTATCTAAATGCAAGCAGGAATAAATCATCTTCAGGGTGCCTGGGTGGCTCAGTTGGTTAAGCCTTGTTACCAAGCCCTTTCTAGCTCAGGTCATGATCCCAGGGTCCTGGGATGGAGCCTCACATCAGGCTCGCTGCTCAGCAGGGAGTCTGCTTCTCCCTCCGCCCCTGCNCCCCCGCCCCCCCCCCCCCCCCCGCTCATGCTCTTTCTCTCTTTCTCATGCATGCTCTCTCACTTTCTCTTATAAATAAATAAAAATCCTTAATAAATAAATAAATAAATAAATAAATCATCTTCATAGTATTGTTCTAGTCACCAAGAAAATAAATTTATTAAATGGCATGACTTGCCTTTTATTTTTCTTTGAATGCCTAATTTGCCTTGAATTTTGGATATTGCTTGAAATGTACTTATTTATTCCCACCGTGGGAAGCTTTCAGAGGACTGAGGTTTGATTTGGGAGCTAGAAAGGGCTTGGTAACAAGGCTTGGACTTGCTTGTTGAGCTCAATTGTTGGAGTTCATCCAGTCATGCTTGCCTTTTACCTACTGCTCCCAGGGTGCCAGAGCTGTGCAGCCTGAGGAGGAGGAGAAGGTCATTCCTCAGATATCACAGCCCCCTCCCTCCGCGAGCCCAAGACGGAGGCAAGAAGTAGCCAGATCTTCCACGGCAGATACAACTACCCAATTGCCCAACTACCCCATGCTGCCTCACAATACAATATAAAAAGTGATAACATAAATTCATTATGATTTAAACAGACATATGCCTGAATAGCAAGTTGGAAGGTGGACCACACATAAGAGTTTGTAGATATTAGAAAGCAGACGGCCTTTGGAGCTGCCACCTTTGGAACTGCTGAAATCTATCTCTACAGTTATGTTGCTCCCCGGCTGGAAGTCCCAAACTCTTCCTGTGATAATTCAAGTCCGATCTGATCTCTAATATACAGCTAAATTCCTTCAACATCAAGAAATTTCATCGTTTTCTTCAATTCCTAGTGATTACTCTTTACTGAAAATGCTGATTGTATCCCAAAACTTAAAACTTCAAGGTATATTATTGTATATTGCTTATTCATCATTTCATAGGTTTTTTTTAAGATTTTATTTATTTGACAGAGAGAGAGACAGCCAGTGAGAGAGGAAACACAAGCAGGGGGAGTGGGGGAGGAAGAAGCAGGCTCCCAGCAGAGCAGGAAGCCCAATGTGGGGCTCGATCCTAGGACCCTGGGATCATGCCCTGAGCCGAAGTCTGATGCTTAATGACTGAGCCACCCAGGCGCCCCGCATTTCATAGGTTTTAACTACAATCCCTAAATTATCTATAAAATATTTCAGTGTCACACACACACACACACACACACACCATTTCTCAAAGTATAACATAAGAACCTCTGAGAATCTATGAGACCGGTACAAGGGGTCCATAGCCTACCACCTTTTTTTTAATAACTGGATAAACTGGATTTTCTTCAAAAAACTTACAACCCAAACCCTGCATATCACAACAGAATTGAATGCAGAAGCAGGTATGACAATATAATTGTCTTCCATTAAGTCAGACATTAAGTATATTTGTAAAAATATAAATAATGGAATTCACCTTGCTACTTTTAACTTGAAATATATAGCTACTTTAAAAATTTTGTTCTTTATGTAAACATGCATTAGCATTATTATTGTTACTTTAAGTGAATTGATAGTTTTAAAATCTTAGTTTTAATGCTGCAACATGGATGGCACTGGAGGAGATAATGTTAATGAAATAAGTCAAGCAGAGAAAGACAATTATCATATGGTTTCTCTCATCTATGGAACATAAGAACTAGGAAGATCGGTAGGGGAAGAAAGGGATAAAGAAAGGGGGGTAATTAGAAAGGGGAATGAAGCATGAGAGACTATGGACTCTGAGAAACAAACTGAGGCCTTCAGAGGGGAGGGGGGTGGGGGAATGGGATAGACTGGTGATGGGCAGTAAGGAGGGCACGTATTGCATGGTGCACTGGGTGTTATATGCAACTAATGAATCATCGACCTTACATCAAAAAAATAAATAAAAATTAAAAATTAAAAAAAAAATTTCCAACATTTCAAATAGCAACAGTACAACCCACAAATGCAAACACTCCTTGGAGTCCTCAGTGGTTTTTAAGAACTTAAAGGGGTCCTGAGACCAAAATGTGTTGAGAATTGCTGCCCTAGCTCATTGCAGCATTTTGATTTCTTTTGAGAAAGGGACGGCTCTAGAAACAACCACCATAGACAGTGAAATTCAAGTTCATCACCAGGTTTGGGTATGGTCTAAAGAAGGCAAATGTTTTGAGCCCCAGACTTTGATGTGGAGGAAAGAGGATTCTTGGCCTGCTGTGTAAGACGGGTATGTGTACAATGTGGAAGATACGAGAGGAGGAGGACGTTATTGAGCCAGTGAAGCCTGGGGGGGGGGAAGAGGTGAAATGAGGTGTGTTCCCTCTCCCCTGGCGGCTCCTCTCCCTCCCTACACCCCCAGTTTTTCTACCACACACACCCTCAAAGTCCCAGCAACAGTACATGGGAAGGGTGAGGTTACAGGTAAAAGGTGGTGCATATCAAGTCTTCAGATCTTCCCAGGGACACCCATTTGCTGGTGGAGTGTCTCTGAAGTAGAAGGTAGGTGCTTCCAAGGGTGGCTGTCCTTAAAATAAAAATCAGAAGGAGGATGAGGGAAGGGAGAGCTGAAGATACTTCTCTTCCAGGGAGGAGAACACAACTCTAAATGAAGCTTGAAGGAAAGCGTTCTGACCAAAGGCCTGTTTTTTAAAAGTTGTGCATGAATTATTTCTTTGAGAATACACACACTGCTCTTTGGCAAACGCTTAGTTAGCACAGAAGATTCGGGAGGTATGTCACTTGCTCTTCGTACATAGAAGACTGCATGCCTGGACTGCTTCTACGGAGTGTTTTTCATCTGTGTCCCCTCTTCTTGAACACACTTATCAATTTCAACTAATTACATTATCTATTGTATCTCTAACCCATCCACGTTTTTCTTGACAGCAGAAAGCTATCTTCCCCTGAATATGTTTCTCCTCCATTAAATCTTTGCCTTGACCTCCACTCTCCTTACATATTCATCTCATTTCTTTTCTTTTCACTTTCAAATGATTTCCCAAATTCCAATGTAATAATGTAGTCCCGTATGAATAGAGGACTGCATTCCAAGTCACAGGACTAACAGCTGCAACTCTCCAGTTATTTGATCTTGAACGTTCTGTCCACTTTTCTGTGACTCAAGTGTTTGATTTGCAAAATTATTGTAATAATATCCAGTTTTTTCATATCTCATAGAAAGTCTGAGAGGATAAAAGGGTAGTGTATGTGAATCTATTTGGGATGTAAGCAACGTCCTAGGCAAGAGGCAATGTCTATAGTATCATTATACAGGTTACTCTGACATGTTCTGACCCTTCTGCTCTCATTTATTGTTCTCAAGCTCCAGCTGTCTTGTTGCTGTAAGTAAAACCTTCACTCATTCATTCAGTGAGCTTTTAGTGGCTTGCTGACTATGATTCAACCATTATTTTGGGAGCTGTGGATATAAGTTAAGTAAAATATGAGTTTCATGGCTCTCTTTACCATAAAGAAGCTGGAGATTGTTTTATGAAACAAACATACAAGCAGAACGTACTAGCCAGGAAAGGCTAGCTCCAGCTGTAGTAACAAATAACCCCCAAATCCCAGTGGCTTCACCCAAAGGTGGTAGTTAGTGTCCAAAGGTGACCAACAGCAATCCTCCCCCACCCAGAATATCCAGGTGTGGAGCCTTTTCTCTTCCCCTTGAACCTGGGCTGGTCTTGTGACTTGCTTTGACCAACAACATATACTGGGTCCAGACCTAGCTGTCAGGAGGCCTGGAAGCCTTGGCTGTTGCTCTCTTGGAACACAGCTATTAGACTGTAAGGAAGTCTACATAAATCTGTTGGGAGAAAGTCCCTGGAGAATTATAAAGTGCTGTTGTTTTAAGCTCCTACATCTTGAGCTCTGTTATCTAGTGAGAGATGAGTAAAATAGCACAAGGTTTATTATGGGTTGGCAAGGAAGTTCTGTTCCCTACAGACACCCAGGAACCCCCATTAACAGAGGGACCACCTTGTTGCTGCTACCCCATCAGGAATACAAGGCCTCCTTGGTCACTGCAGCAGAGGAAGGGAGTAATTAAATGTGTTTATGTGCTGGAAGTGACCCCTGTCACTTCTGTTCACCTCCCCTTAGTGACATCTGGTAATAAGTTTCCAATAACTGCAAGGGGGTAGAGCTGTATAATCTTCCCCTGTGTCCAGAGAGGTAAAGGAAAACTCAGCATGGGTAAACACTAGAATGATCTGTGGCACAGAGCCTCAGAGTGTAGTGTGCAAACTGCTAGCAAAAATAAAAACGTATTCTAGTCTGGGCAAGTCAAGAAGGGCAGTTTAGATGAGCTACCAGCTGAGTTCCATGTGCAAGGGTGGAAAGGAGTAGGCCAACAGAGAAGGGAGGTAGGCGCCTTGCAGTCGGAGGGACAGATGTTGGACGGCACGGAGAGCCACGGTGAGGCGTGCCACACGCTCGTGATGGTCAGAAGTGCAAGTCGTCGGAGCATGAATTAGCTAGAGATGAAGTTCAACACTAAGGAGAATGTTTTGCCTCATAAGCAATGCTACTGGGTCCCATTCTGTAAACAGTTATGACTCCAACGGAAGAGTTGAAAAGAAAAACAATCAAGACAGATTGCATTTTAAACAGGAAAGCGTGCAATTGGGACATGAGTTCAAATGAAGAAAAATTGGCAGAAAAATGATATTGAAACAGTTTAGATGGGTTATCAGAGAATCGATCTGAAGGGCAGATTTAACAGGTCATTCTGAAGTAGAATTGATAAGAACAGGTGGCCATAAATGTAGGAAATCTGGAAAAGAAGTGGGAGGAAGGAGCCAGGGATAACCATGGGAGTGACTGCTTCAGACACGGCATTAAAGATGTGGGATATATATCAGGTCTGTAGGGAGAAGGGAGAAAAAAATCACTGAGTTCTATTTTGAACCCATTAAGGTGGGGGTGTCTATGGTAAATCCAGAAGAAAAATGATACAGGAGTGAGCAGATAACCTTGAAGCTGAAACAATTTCAGTGATGGGGGACACAAGAGAAATTAGGAAGAAATGCATGGGGGTCTGGAGAGACGTGCTTCACGAACCTAGAGAATCCCAAGCCCAGTGGTAGAGTGGAGAAGGGAGGCCTGAGAAGTCTTAGTGGGATTTTGCTGGGTTCACAGAGGTTGGGCTGGCATGTTGATTGAGGGTACAACATAGCTACTTAAATATGTGCTGAAAAGTATAATATGAAAAGATACAATCACTACTATAGTTAGTTGCCTTCCTTTTAGTTCACTAAGCTACTTTGGGTTCTCATTTTCTTAAAAAAAGATTTTCTCATTTATTTTAGAAAGAGAGAGAGAGAGAGAGCAGGACAAAGGGCAGAGAGAGAGAAGCAGACTCCCTACTGAGCCAGGAGCCCGACACGGGGCTTGATCCCAGAACCCTGAGATCCTGACCTGAGCCAAAATCAATAGTCCGATGCTTAACCGACTGAGCCACCCAGGCGCCCAAGTTCTCATTTCTTAAGATTTAGGTTTCATTCCTTAATGGAGATTGTATAGTTGAGACTGACATATTTTAGGGAAAAAACAGTGCATTTTGATGAATCTAATAGCCTGACTCCGTCATTATGGATCAGATGCTGTAGGAGCTGGAAAGGATGGTCATATCCATCTTCGTTTTTCTTTTTTTCTTTTTCCAATTATTTTACAGAGAGAAGGTGAAAAATAACATTTTGGCTTCTTGTTTCCTACAGCATCTGATATAGACATCTGCCTAAACCAGGTCCCTGAATCAAGTGGCTGAGTAAGTAATTCAATCCAAAGTAGAAAACGGCACTTCGCTTCAGTGTTTTCACTGATACCAAGTTGAAGGTTACAGTGCGGCGGAGCACGTGACCGGCTACGAAGCAAGTTCCTTCCTTTCCCCCTGGTGGAAGGACGGGGCTTACTGAACGCTGCTTGAGGCCTGTGGTTATTTTGATGTAGTCAGTCTAATGTCATTAGACAGGAAAACCTGCACATGAGCCAAATTACACAAGTGTGTGTCCTGGCACCGGCTTTAATGTGCACCTGGGTTTCAAAAAAGGAAAAACAGAAACCCAGATTCCTTTCTTTTTCTTTTGGGGATTCAGCCCTAACACCATTTTGTTTAAATTTCATAGGTTTAAGTTTCATCAAAGTAGAATTTGTTTATGTAAAATTACATACCAGATGTTCACTGCTGTGGAAGTTGTGGTATATATTATTGCCGATGTGACCCTTGTGGATTCCACAATTATAAACTGAAGCAAGGTTGTTTATATAAGGTTTCAGCCATAGACAGTGTGGAAATGTGGTAATGTGGGGCCTGGGCTCCGCAAGCCGGATCTCCTGTATTTTTTTAAAATATCTCTTTTAGAAACGGATATCTCAGAGCTTGTAAAAGTTGGCATTTGGAGAAGTGCAAATTAGTGGCAAGATTTTATATTGTTTTTAAGTATTTTATAAGTCTTGCCACCAGCCCCTCATATGTGGCTGGAGGTGAGACAGAATATCAGATGAGGTCACGGAGCTTTCGGTGAGTTTCTTCGCGAGCAGCGATTGGCAACCGGAGTCTGCAGCAGCTTCCCACGCGAGGTTTGTTAAAACACAGATTTCCCCCCACCCTGACATTCAGATTCAGAAGTCTAAGGAGCAGCTTGAAAGCTGGTATTTCTATCATGTTGCCAGGTGATGCTGTTGCTACTGGTCCGAGGAGCCCACTTTTTAAGAACCTGGTCTAAGGAGTGATTCTTACTGCGGCTCACATGCCAGGCTTCTTGATTCACAATCTTGGGGAGAGGTATACACCTTTATCATGGCCGATGGATTATATGACCAAACCAAACTGACCAGCGACCAGTGACCTAGAGTCCGGTATGAAAAATAAACTAGGTCGGTCAGCTGCTGCTTCTCGGGAATTTGAACCACCCCCAGCAAAGAGGGAGCGCCAAACCTGAGGGCTGGTGAGCTCCAGTCCTTTGCAGCAAGCCGAACGTATGGACTGGCGCTTCTCAAAATTCTTCTTGTGGCAGAATCATCTGGGGGCTTTAGAACCCAGGTTTGAGAACCACTGCCATAGACGAACAGAGGGAATGAGAAAGCAGAAGCAGTGAATAGCAGGTGAAACCCATCCGCAGAGGGTCCAAAGGAGCAGACAGCCAGAAAGGCATCTTCAACATGTGGCCTCCAAATAACAGCATCAACATCACCGGGGAGCTTTTGAGAAATGCAGACGGCAGCGGGGGAGAGGGGGTCCCCAACCCGGAGCCTACTGAATCACAGACTCTGATGTGGCCCAGCCAAAAGTCTAACAAGTCCCTGGTATGACTCTGATGCACCCTAACTTTTGAGAACCAATGAACTATGGACTAGGGGCATCGACCTAGCTGCTCGGATTCCAGAAGAAACTCCAGATCTAGCACTTACAAAGACCACTACCTGGGGCATACCAAGGATACACACATCGGATTCCCTGGGGCTGGGGCCCAGGCGTCATATTTTGCCCAGGTGATTCCAATCTGCAGACAAGTTTGAAAATGACTTCCTTAGTCCCAGATAAATAATATCCCAGGCTACCAGAAAACCCTTGTGCTGTGATTTTGAAATCACCATCCACAATTTTGAAAGTGTTAAGGAATGCTGAAGGGATTCGATATGCCTGTAGGGGGAGCAGTTGTCTTCACTGTCCTCAAAGGGAGGGAAAGAGCTAGGTGTTTCTATTCCCAATGGAGGAAACAGAAACTCAGTGAGGCCAACATGCTAGTAAATATAGAACCAAGATGTCAGTAAAAGCTTGGTAGCCCTGGAAATCATCCAAAGATTAAATGAGGCAGCCTGGAAAATAATGTGGTTTCCTTCACGAAAGAAGACAAGTGAGTCTGGATGACCATCTGCACAGATGTTGTCAGAGGAATCCCTGACGTGAGCAGGAGTTAGAACACGGCGCACCTTAGGTCCCGTGGAATTAGATTCCCTAACATTGTGCAGATTCTCATTTGGTTATTTCCGAAAATCAGAAAGATAAACTAGGATTAAAATCGCCTAACGGAATCACTTAGCCTTGAAAAATTATTTGCAAATCTATTTGTATTTTATCGGAATTCTGCTATTTTATATAAACCTCTTTGCACATTTCTAATCACGATTTGGAAAATATCCACTATTAGTCTTGTCAATATGCTTTCTTAATATTTAATACCAAAATATCGAGGCAATTCAGGGAAAGCAATAGTAAATTGATATTAAAAATTCCATCTCCATTCCAAACGCTTCCTTGAAATCCCAACTCTTACATTTAACTGTCTACTTTGCTCCTACACTGGTGCGGAAAGGCATGCCTTAAATTCAACTCTGAATCTCATTCCCTGCAGATTTTTTTTTTAAGATTTATGTATTCATTTGAGAGAGGGAGAGAGAGAGAGAGCATGTGCACGTGTCCTGCAAGCAGAGGGCAGGAGCAGAGGTCAAGGGAGAAAATCTCAAGCAGACACCGAGCCGAGTGTGGAACCTGACACAGGGCTCGATCTCATGACTGCAAGATCTGTACCTGAGCCAAAATCAAGAGTCGGATGCTTAACCGATTGAGCCACCCACGTGCCACCAGTGGCAGATTGTTGATCAGTGAGTTCCCTCTCTTTCCCTACCGCAGGCCCTACCTCTGCCCAGACTTCCCTGGGGAGAGTGTTGGTTGGCCTTGGGCATACATCTTGCTTTGGCCAATAGGATATGGGGGAAGTGGCAGCTCCAATTCTGAGCTGGGGCCCAGGAGGTATTGTGTGTGTTTGCTTGCTTCTGCTGAAGCTTCTGTCCTCAGTTATGAGAGCAATGTGCTCCATCCAGTACCTTCCTGCCATTCAGCCCAGGCCCAAGATAAAACTTGTGCAGCTGTCCCAGCTTACCCCAGACCTGCGATCTGGAGAACAAACTAAATTTTTTTGCCATTACTGTTTTACGGTTTGGTTGTTTGGCGGCCTAATATGGTACCAAACTGGTTTCTTCTACAACTTTTTCCTTCTATTTTTCTTTCCTTCTTTTTATGAAAATCTTTACATGTAAACAAATATTAAAAATATGAAGAACTAACATTTACCTCGTTTACCTATCACCAAGCCTAACAGTCATATATGCTTTGTTTGCCTTTTTTGTTTGTTTGTTTTGAAAGGAAATCCCAAATATCACATCATTTCCACCACCCCCACCCAGAACTTCAGTATGCATCTCAAAACAAACAGTATTTTATCTTATAACTCCGATGTGACTAGCGTATCTAACAAAATGAAAAATCATTCTGGAGTATTTTCTGTTCCATTTTCTAGTGGGACCACTGGAATCTCTTCAGTTACTTTTAAGTAACTTTTAAAGATATTATCCCCTTCCGGGTGCCTGGGTGGTTTAGTCGGTTAAGTGTCTGCCTTCAGCTCAGGTCATGATCCCGGGGTCCTAGGATCGAGTCCCACATTGGGGTCTTTGCTCAGTGGGGAGTCTGCTTCTCCCTCCGCCCCTCCCCCCTGCTCATGCTTTCTCACTCTCTCTCTCTCAAATAAATAAATAAAATCTTTAAAAAAATAAAGTGTTATCCCCTTCCTTATTACTCATTTGTTTTCACATCAGTGCTTGTTGAAGAAATCAGATCAACTGCACTGTGGAACTGGGTCACATTCTCGATTTGGCTAACTGTTACATCATGGAGGCCTCTGACTTTTTCTTGCAGCCCAGAAATATCAGTGAATTGGAAGATAGATCTAAGGCTTTATTAGATTGAAATTCAAATATGCTCTGATTGGGCAAGAAGAATGCTTCATAGCTGGTGCATGTACTGTGTGCTCTATCATACCAGTAGTCACACGAGGCCCGTTTATCTCACGTTTACTGCAGGAAAATATATCATTTACTTATTTATTTAATAGATAAATAATTCAATATTTTAATAATAATCCAATATATATATTTCCTTCCCCTTCTTACACAGAAGGTGGGGAAATATATACATTTTCTATTTCTTGACTTTTTTTTTTTTTACTTTAGAATACATTCTACAAATCACTCCATATCAGTATATGCAAATCTCTTTATTCCTTTCTTTAGCTGCATAATATTCCTATGGGTAAATATACCATAGTTTATTTAACCAGCCCCATGGACTGACATTTGAATTGGTGATCTTTTCTTAATAAAAATTATGCCACATTTAATAAAATTGTACATTTGTTCCATTTTATTTTTGCAGATGTATTTTTGGGATTGAATCCTAGAAGCAAGAATTCTGAATCACAGACTCAGTGTATATTTAATGTCTTTAGACACTGCCAAATTCTCCACAGGGGCTGTACCATTTTGCATTTTTGCTGGTAATGTAGGAGAAATAAGCATTCCCCTGTGCCTTGCCATCAGAGTAAGTTAGCAGACTCCTCCATGGCTGTAAGTTGTACTTCTTTTATTACAAGTGAAATTGAGTGTGCATTCAGAATTCAAGGGTCATTTGTATTAATTTGCCTTTGACTCATCTTCTCATATCTCTTATTATTTACTCAGGGAGTTTTTGGCCTCTATCTTATCAATTTTAGTAGATTTTTAATATATTAAAGATATTAATCTTTTTATTTTTACTTTTTTTAAAAAGATTTTATTTATTTATTTGACAGAGAGAGAGACAGCCAGCGAGAGAGGGAACACAGGCAGGGGGAGTGGGAGAGGAAGAAGCAGGCTCCCAGCGGAGCAGGGAGCCCGATGCAGGGCTCGATCCCAGGACCCTGGGATCACGCCCTGAGCCGAAGGCAGACACTTAACGACTGAGCCACCCAGGCACCCCATTAATCTTCTTTTTAAATCCAATACTTTATCATTGCATTTTGCTTTTGCCTTTTGTGGAAGGAGCTCATAAAATGTGTTACTGGGGCGCCTGGGTGGCTCAGTCAGTTGAGCATCCCAACTCTTGATTTAGGCTCAGGTCATGATCTCGGGATCATGGGATCGACCCCTGCCTCGGGCTCCAAGCTCAGTGGGGAGTTTGCTTGAGATTCTTTCCCTCTCCCTCTGCCCCACTCCACCCTCTCTCTCTCTCTGATTTCTAAAATCAATCAATCAATCTCTCTCTGATTTCTAAAATCAATCAATCATCTTTAAAATAATGTGTCATTACTGTTAAATGAGATTGTTTTGCACTCTTCTTTGTTATTCAATCTTTGTCAGATTTTGCACCATCTTTAGTCTTTGTCATCAACAATCCATTTAAATAACAGACATTTTAATTTTATTTTTTTGTATCTTCTGAAATATTTTAAGCAATATTATGTCCTCTGGTCTTTACAGGGTTGGTGAAATTTCCACATGAAATCATCTTGGCTTATCACAAGGTATTTTGCTTTTATGTTTTCTTCCTTCTGTGGATCTCAATCAGCTTAGATGTCCTATTTCCACTAGGGTTGTTCTGCTAAGGTATGTTTTCCTAGAAACCTATCTCTTTCATCTAGGTTTTCAAATTCATTTGAGTAGATCTGTATAAACAGCTTCTTTTACATACATGCATTTGAGATTTCATTTGTTTATTTTTGTCGTTGCTGCTTTGTTTTGTTTTAAATTTCATTTGTTTAAAATATTACTTCCTCCTATTTAAAAAAAAAACAAAACTTGTTTATTTGTGCTTCTCTCCTATATGTATTAAGTAACTAGTTATTCGGCTGATCCACTGATCTTTCAGAGAACCAGCATTTGGCCTCATTTATTGGTTTTCCTATGTTTTCAGTAATTTCTCAGGAACTCCTTCATTATCTCTTCTTTCTTTCTGGTTTCCTTTGTTTTATTTTGTCCTTTCCTAGATTTTTGCATAGGAAACTTACTCCATTTATTCTCATTTTTAGTTTTCTAAAAGGTCAGTGGTCTGGACTTTCTGAGTCCTCTATTACTTGTGGTCCTTGGACTCCGATGGGAAATGTTTCTGTTAATATTGTTTTCTAGTTGGTCCTCAGTTTTTGTTTGTACTTCCCCTTTGGTCTAAGAGTTCTTTCACAGTGAGTATAATTTTTTTTTTAATTTTTCTTTTCTGTATAGTTTCCAGGTAGAGAGACATATGTATGTGTGTGTGGGTTATTGTTACTGATGTCTATTTTCATGGCATTATGATCAGAGTATACTATTTTTATTGTTTTTATTTAATTTTATTATTTTTATTTCTCAACTTAAATGATCCTGTCTTTATGATCTATCAAATAGTTTAATTCATGAATGTTCCATGTATACCTGATGAGAAGGCATGTCCCCCATTGTCATTGGTCTCAGAGTTTACATATAGGCATGCATATATATGATTTATTTTATTGATTATGAAGTTTAGTTCACATGGTTGTGAGAACTTGAATTGTGGTCTGTCCACATGGAGATCTGATGTAAGTATAAAATACCAACCAGATTTTAAAGACTTAATATGAACAAATAAATGACAATATGTTACTAATACTTCTTTAAATTGATTACATGTTGAAATTAAAATACTTCAGATGTATTGTGTTAAATGAAATCTGTTTTAAAGTTAATTTCACTTTTTCACCTGGGCTTTTGGAATACTTCAATTACATGCGAGGCTTATCTATGCAGCTTACATTGTATTTCTCTCTTCTATACCCTTCTTAAGTTTTTAGTTCATTTAGGTCGAAGGTTACTGTGGTTAAGGTGCTTTTCTCTGTGCAACTCCTACTGCTGATCTGGCTGTGTTATTGAGCACAGAGACAGTAATATTTATTGCCTTTTCATTGTTATGACTTGCAGTGTTATGGAATGTCTTTTAAAGCTTTGTTTAATGGCTTTGGCCAGTAGGTAACTTGTCTGGCACAAAAATCGGATATTGAAAATGTACTTTAATTGTGAGGTCTGCCAAATTACAGCATTGCCTATTTATGTTGTGCTTATTTGAATAATTTGTGTTTTTCTTTCCAAATTGGTTACACAAAAACAAAATTATTTGTAGGTTTTTGTATATTAAAAAATGATAGACCAATATCTATTTTTCTATTATACTAAAATCATAAATTTCTTTGCTGAATAAAAAGTCTCATATCTTTATTTTAGTGTTTTACAAATCAAATAAAATCAGCTACTGGGTTACATTTTTTCACTTTCAAATAGTTATTTTGAGATACCATCTCCTTAGCCTGAAGTATGTAGATCTCAGAGCCCCAAGTACATAAATTGTAAAGCATAGAGGGTCTTCGAGATATCTGGCTATTCCTATTAAGTACAGCTAGGAGACAAAAATTAACTTTTCTTTTTCATAGTAGCCATTGGCAGAGGTTAAAATTGGGGTCCTTCTAAGTTGGAAGAAGTAAAACGACAACAAATACAGTCCCTGCTACATAGTAAACATTTACTGAGTGTCGTTTCCTTCATCTAATTGTGTAGGAAGTTGGATATTCACAATATTAATAAAATACCACTTTGGTTGTTCTGCAACTGAGAGTATTATGAGGCCATGATTTCAGTAAGTTTCATTGGGTTCATTAATAGAATTAGTAGATATTGTTTAAGCCCCCCCTCCCTTTTCATTGAGTGGGGTGGGGAAAGGGAGAGGGAGAGGGAGAGTCTTAAGCAGGTTCCATACCCAGCACAGAGCTGATGTGGGACTTGATCTCAGGACCCTGAGATCATGACCTGAGCTGAAATCAAGAGGGAGATGCTCAACTGGCTGAGACACTCAGGTGCCCTGATACTGTTTAAGTTTTATTTAAAAAGTACGAAGTTGGGATTTTAGGTAAAAATATAGATAGATGATCGGCACTAGTGGAAACAGTACTGGAGACAAGTAGCACTAAAGGCTAGAAGAGGAAGAAAAAAGGCAAAATGAAAAGGAAGAAGGAAGTAAGAAAGATAAAGATTTTAGACTTTAGTCCCACAGGAGGGTACAAAATTGTGTTTGATTTACATGAATGAATGGCACCCAGCAACATTTTTGGGAAACATTACAGTTTTATTAACAGCAATACAATTAACACAATAATTCAAATAATACAAATTCAAATTGTAGTGGGACAAAAGACCAAGGATGAAAAAAAATGGATAGCAAGTTACCCCAAAATGGGGTAGCCGCATTTTCCTTGGTCCTTCCTTTAATAATTACAGTGCTGGACATATCACCGCCCACCAGCCAAGGAAGATTCTGAAAGGTAAAAAGAAGGTGAACTGTTCAGGAAACTTCAGATTTGAGGAACAATGGGCAGCAAGTTCTCTTGGTTTCTTTATTGCACCCACACACCCTGGACAGGAAGCTGTAGGCACTGCCAACCAGAACCACCAACAGGTATGGGCCAAAAAATGGTCCAAGAGAAGCCCGTTCCCCCTAGCCGAAGGGCTGGATTAACAACATAGAACCTGTTTGGCAGTACTGTATCTCCATCAAATACCAATAGGAAAATGGGACCCCAGCCCACCCAAGCAAGTGATGCTCTGATTCCTATTTCCAGCAGTGTCTTCAAGGCCTAGCTGTGAGCCGAGTCTCCACACCCACCCAGCTGCCAGGAGACCACAAGGAGGTGTGAGGAGGGACTCATCTGAGTAGAACTAAGGTAGCCCGACTCTACAACCATGGGATTTCTCTCATGACACTCATT